>NC_060126.1:150284566-150584774 GCF_021461395.2 Schistocerca americana | reverse complement strand
CACGCGCCTAACATTGGAGCAATGTCCGAGGTCTCAATCGATTCACTCTTCTCTTGAGCCTTCAAGGACATCACTCTAAAACACGTAGTTGACAGTTTATACAGAAGTAACAATTTCACAAGAGCACGTACTAGTTCGACGTTTTCGTTGGTTTCTGAATCTGAAGGTTCAGCTTCAATGCGTTCTTGGCCTTCCAAATATGATTTGTGCTAGGGAAAAACTAGTGCTCTTGAAAAGGGTTGTCCCCATAGGCCTGTTTCAAATTTTCAGATGTCATACTCGCGGATTCCCGAAGCCTAACACAGAACTTTATGGTATAACGTTGCTCTAAATTCCACTACTCCATTTTCGTAACACACAAGAAAAACATCTTCACTGATGGCGCTCTCAAGAACCACGTGAAGGCTGTACGGTGCTGAAACTCTGACAGAGCATCGGAGAGGGATAAACACACCATTCTACACAGAACACAGCATTGCCAGATCACTCGCAGTGTTGCCTTTCTCATTACGTTTCTCACACACCTCGTATTTCACACAGGCTGGTTTCTGCTGTGTGTGGCGTTGTCCGTGTCCCATCACGTGGAAGTGGATCATTGTGCCCGCTGTTTTAGTCATTGTTTGAAGCTTCGTCTATTTTCTTTAAACAAATATAAACTGGTATTGACTTACAAAAATTTTCACTATGATGCAATAGTTTAAAATAAAATTAAAACTGCAAAAAGAAATTTTATTCCATGCCTGGAAGTTTAAGTGGTTTCATTCGCTGTTATTTCATTCACAATGCCTGGATATAAATTTGAGTTTATAATTATTTAAACAGTTGACAATACTGGTAGGTAATTTTTGGATTCATAGTACAAAGGTGTCTTGGAACGCCCATAATCATTTGTAATCACATACGATTGTCTCTAGTCAAAGTACAATAGTTCAGTTTTTACACTTAACACTCAGATTCTTGATGCTCTGCAATATTCACTTGACGTTCTGAAACTTCTATTCTGAACCCTGCTAACTATTTTACTAAGACTAGCTTAAAGTCCTGTACGATTTATATTAGGTTTTGGGTTTTTATCATAGTTACTTTTAATATAAGAATGTGAATTATATTCCCAGATAAATATATAACTGTAACCTTAAATAACAAAATCTGGGTATTCAACCGCCTGAAGTAGTAGAATATTGAAACGTAAAACTTTAAAACATGTAAATGCTTAAACATGAAAAATACCTATTTTAAAATTTTACCCCCACTTATGTCCATGTCTCAGACTCAATTTTGAAACATTAATACATTAAGAAGCTGAAGTATTCCACCTAACTTAAAACACACAAAATATTTAGGAGACTGCATGTTACTTATCAGCTAGTTAATTCTTAAAACCTGAAGAGAATTTAAAATATGACAACATTGTAATTAAAATAAAAGATTAAAACCTTTTAGCTTTTAGACCTTTAAATTTACATCTTTAAACCATAAGATACTACGAGTGTTTATCACCTTTAACACGTGTCACATTGGTCATGACAGTTGTATATATGGTGACAATTTACATTATTTCTTCATTGTTTCCATAGGTGTTAATGCTGTCTTGCTTTTTTGTACTGCCCTTGGGATCTTGCCTGCAGCTTCAACTAAGTATTTCCGTATCTCTGAATCCCACATCGATTGATTTAAGTCATCTTGTGACAGCTGGATTTGCCATCTAGGTTCCTGTCTGTTGCACGTCAAAATAATGTGGCGTACCCAGACGTCCACATCTGCAATTACCTTCGTAGCCTTGCTTTATGCGGTTTATGTACATTGTGTATGGTCCACAGCTTTTTAGGAAGTGGCTCTCTTCTTTGATTGGATCATGTTCCATACGAAATCCTTCCTCGATGTTAGGGAAAAATGAGTACAATCTTCTAACGTTAGCGCTGGCATCGTAGTGTTGTTGTCAGGCAGTCACCCTGCATCTTTTTCGTTATTTTTTTGTGGGTATGCCTTCCTAATCTCAGCCAATATGTTCAACTCTACATTTAACGGTAAGGTCAATTGAATAGGTGACAAGCAACAAACACTGGGCTTCGATGTACGTTGTTCCAAAGGCTCCTGATAGCTGTACTACACTTCGATGTCCTCGGCGAGAAGCATTTACGATAGTTGATAGGTTTAGTCTGTGTGCCCAATTACTTGCAGCGAAAAACACTATGGACTCTTATAATGCATAGTAATAGGTCTTAAATCGGAATTAGAGGCATTCTGTATTCGACGGTATTTATTCTCGCCAGTTTACGCGGTATTGTGACTGCCTTTTCTGTGACCAGTCTTATGAGGCTGTTTATGATAAGTCTGTCATGCAAGTGAACTTCTAGGTATCTAGTAATCTGCTTTCTTACGATGTTGTTTCCAAGACGTGTAGTAGGGTCTTACCACAAGTTACCTTTCATTAGCATGTATAAAGTCTTGTTCAGGGCTATGCTAAGCTTATTCTTCCAGCACCACTAGTTCATTTCAAGGATTGTTGCTAGCGTTGCGTTGAAAGTCTGCTCTTGAATCGTCGGCATATCCCACTATCCCGATGGTGTTTGCGTCCTACTCCCCAAGGTTAACGAGTGGAACTATTGTTATGTCCCAAAATACGTGCCCTAGGTGGATCAAACTGTGGACATCCCTTTGTTATTTTATTTAATAGTTGGCAGTTTCCTGCTCTCCGTTGTACCACTATCTCGGCGGTAGTCCCTTTAACTATGATACAGGTATGCTGGTATTTGCAACTTCTTAGGCGCGCAAATAATGCGGGCCATCACATATTGTCGAATGCACTTGGAATATTTATCAGTATTACGAGTCCATATTTCCAGTCTGTTTCGTGAGTTAGCCGTAATGCTTGTTTAATGTGATTCACAGCGTCTATTGACTTGTTCCTTTGGAACCCGAACTGGTTATCACTGAAGCCCGTAAGTTCTCTGTGTGCTTTTAAGAGGTTAAACGGCAGCCGTTCTTGCGCTTTGCCTAAGGTCGGATTTTTTTTTCTATGAACTTGTTGATAAGATGTGTATTGGCTGTTTTTAAAGTCGCTGGTACGTATCGTAATATCAGAGCTTCATTTAGTATTTCTTTTAGGAATGGTGTTATTTGTTGAGGGACCTCTAGAATCCACCAGCTCCAGGTGTTTTTTTCCTTCATTTGAAAAACTGCTATTAGCACCTCCCTTTCTGCAAAAGGAAAAGTTGCTGTCCCAGTCTCATGGTCAGCGTCTAGATTTCTCCACAATTCTGTATGCTCTGGGCCATCTGACATCCAGTTATAGTCTAGGAGAGGCTTGTGAAGCAGTGCTCCTCCAGTGCTGCTGTCTTATGACGATTAGTTTCTCTCTGTATTTAGCTTTTGCTCTGTAGTCTCTCGGTACTATGTTTTCCTGCACAGTTAATACCCTGTGGTAAAATTTACGCTTTTCCTAGAGTCCCGACGCAGTAGTGTAAGCTCTTGCATTTAATCTATTCTTAAACTTCGGAATTGCTTGGTCCTGCGCTCTTACTAGCAATTGCGCGACGACATGTACTGTGTGGTCGACACTGCTTTGTCCCATGTCCAAATTAGCTGTTTCCATTATTGCCTTACTTTTGCCCAGTTTGCTTTTTGCAAGTTTAATTGCTTGTCATTGTAATTCTCCCTCTAGTAAGTTGCCTGCAGCTCTATTACTATTGCGTCGTGATTGCTGTGTGTCAGATACTGATGTACATCCCATGTATGACAGCAAGGGAGTGCTGTGATTGGCTACTGCGATATCTATGTTGCTTTGTACCCTGTTGTCAATAGCTGGCGGTTGTCCTGTATTTACGACATACTGGTTGAACTCAGCAAAGGCCGCGATGATGATTTCCCCCTCGTTACTGCATCACAAGTGCTACCATGCCAGAGTGCTGACCGAACATTTATATCAGCTAGTCAACAGCTTTCTCCCCTTTGCATACTTTGCCGCTGTCCATCCACTGCACATATGGTTGGATCACGTTGAAGTATTGGGCATGCACTGAAGCTACAATATAAGCGTCATGAGAGCTCATTACTCACTAGCCTGCTCTCCATCATGTTAAGTTGAAGTAGTCTCAGTTGTTTCCCGTTTTCACGATAACTCAGACGGCATTTTTCCGATCAGTCGGTCGTGTAGTTGTCTGTTGGTGGGGCACTCTGGTCCTTCGCTTTTTTGTAAGTTATGGTTCTTTGTTTACATGGGATGCAGTCCACAGGAGATTCAGTAATATGCAATTTGCTTTTAAATGTCCTGTTTCTCCACAGTTGGCGCCAGTTATCTGTGTCTCTTGGCGTATTTAGTCACAAGTCCCAGAACACAGCACTTTGTTACTACGCCATAATCCTCTACGTTCGGTGCCATGGAGTTGGTAAAAACATTTTCTTTATTCAATAGAATTGTATAAACTTTTGGTGTGACTTCCAGAATTATATTTGTTGTGTTTCGTCCTTTGGGCCTGCTTTGAACTTCAAATTCTTCTCTGGTTAGATTGTCAACCAGGTTTAGTTCGTGGAGCTACATGAATTCGTCCTCAGTTACTGTCCTTGGAACCTCGTACATAACTACGCGCTGTTTGTGCTTTTTTCCTCTCTTCACACTTAGTATACATTGTCCTTGTCTTTGCTAGGAGATTCTTGCAGTCTACTTATATAGAAATCTCTAGAATTACTACCGTTGGTGTGATTCTAATCGCTTTGATTTTTAGTTTTCACTGTTCTGGGTCTATTTCTGTAGTCATAGTTTGTCTGACTTCGTCCACGTCTTGATTATTAGTAGGTCTTATGAATATTATCGTGGCCTGTTTTTCTTTGGTCTCTTCCTTCTGTGGTGGTTTTGCTGTATTTTTGGCTTCCAGCTGCTGCAACAAATACGGAGGACTACGCGAAAATTTTGTTTTCAGTACTTCGAGCTCGATTTTCATTTAGTGCCTTTCGCAGTTCGTCTTCGAAGTACTGTATTTTTTCTTTGGCATTGGGTACAGAGTCGCAAAACAACTCAACTCCTTGTCTTTACCTCCGATTTTCTTCTAAGCATGTCATCTGTCCCTCTGGTCTTTAACGGCCGAAGGCTTCAGGGGCCGTGATCCCTGTACCAATATGCACTCTGAGGTCAGTATTTCTACTCGTTGCATCAGTTTAGTGTTCTCTGTGCTAAGTGCCTCTACTTACTCTTCTAATTTTGCCTGTTGTAGCACTGATTTCCATATTTTGTTCTTCACTAGAGGAGAAGTATTTGAAATGCCTTTTTGCTTCAGAGTTCGGCCGAGATGTCGCCTGTGCACCACAATGGCTATATTTTCGGGATTTGATGAGCTTTGTACGGCATCAAAGGTCGCCATGTTAAGCCCTGTTGTTTCGTCATCATATATGACTTGTGTTGGCGTACTACTGAGTTCTGGATCACAGAGTTTAGTGTAACTGCTAGTGCACATTCTTGCCATAGTAATTATATGGTACTGCTTATAACTGAATCACGTATTCAAATTCTGAGTTCATCTTATGGCTATCAATGGGCGGAAACAAAATCTCTGTAGCAAATGGATATTAGAAAATGGCCGTAGTAACATCCTTACACTGTGAAACTGCTGGAGTACCAACTTGCCTGAGGAACCGTTTATTTCCAGCGACATAAAATTTTATAGAGAAATACATACCCATTTCTTTAACAATGGAATTAACTCAATGTCGTCAATTACATGTTATATGTATTATCACCAATGAAACTACACAATCAAACTAGTAACAACAACAAAATCAAACGCTAAGAGTCTTAACACAGTTGAACATAACGTATGCGTTTAGTTTTTAAAAGTAACACTAATAACACTGTAACCAATGTCGCAGTCTAAAAACAAATATTTACAAAATGCACAACAATTTTTCAGCTAGTCCTCAGAGTAGAAAAACCACTGCTTAAGGGGGAGACGACATTATTTTTAAATCTAAAGGAAAAAGGGCACTCACAGTGCCAATGTCAGTGATGACCAATCCAGAATGTATTGATGTATAGACATATGCTGATGAAAGTTTGACTGAAAGGAATTGTCACAGAGTTCATATTTTCACAATTAGAGTGTTCAAGAGTATAGATTTACGTCGGAAAGAACAATATCTGACAACACAGTTATCCAAATTATCTGTTCTAAACCATAATGCGTGTAAGGATTCGATTATTATGTATTTCTGCAACTGAAGAATTATTCCTGATGACTTAATGATTTCATCAGCCTTGACTTCCAATCTCAGCAGACCAAAGTTAGTGTTAGTTTATTACAAAATCATTTTCCGTAATTTCATGACGAAATCATTTCAAAACATACTTCTTTCAGCATAGGAAACATTTCGCACATATTATTTTACGTTGAACTTAAAAGTATGTGCGTTCTTGAGAATATGTGGCACAAATTGAAAGGTTCGTTGGTGGTGAATGTAAAGAATTTGTCTTTACAACATGTAGCCCCTGTTTAATTTTGCTTTTCTTTTATTGAAACTGTTGTCATATAGAATATAATGTTGTTCCTGTGAATCTCTTGAGCTGTTTTGCTAACTGTTTTCCCACAATTTTATTCATAAAACCTCAACGATGTGAACTGTATGCATAAGCAAGGCATTTTCAATTTCATTTCTTGAACCATACACTTGGTAGTTATTCCCACCGTACAAGAACTCAAGGAATTGATCGATGAGAGCATAAACAACAAAAAAGGTCTAACTTATGTCAAAAATGGTTCAAATGGCTCTGAGCACTATGGGAATTAACTTCTAAGGTCATCAGTCCCCTAGAACTTAGAACTACTTAAACCAAACTAACCTAAGGACATCACACACATCCATGCCCGAAGCAGGATTCGAACCCTCGATCGTAGCGGTCGCGAGGTTCCAGACTGTAGCGCCTAGAACCGGAACGTATGTCCTGAAATGCATTGTTTCCATGCTAGAGAACATTTGTTCAATCATACGTTGTTACAGAGACGAAAATGGTTTCTATGTGCCTCAATGCATACATGTTCTGTCTCTCACGTTTACATAGCCCAAGCTGCATCCGAACAGTGTCAAAGGCAGGATGAATACACTGCTCCAATGTCTCCACATCTGAAATAGGCTCAGCACACACGATACTTTTGAGATGTTCCCAAAACCAGAAGTCGTGTGGGTTGAGATCTGGTGAACGAGCATCCATGCAACTGGACCCCCTCATCTGATCCATCGACCAGGGTAGACACGATGCAGATACACCTGTACGTTAAGGGCGAAGTGGGTTGGAGCACCCTCATGTTGCAGCCACATAACCCTTCGAATCATCAATAGCATTTCTTCCAGCAGGGGAGGCGAAGGAAACGTCGGTAGGTCTGGTCTGTTAAGCGACGTGGAAGGCAGACTGGTCCCAAAATATGGTCGCCAATTATCCTGGCCCACACATTCCAGCTGCACCGATGCTGATGATTCACTGTCACCGTACCATGAGGGTTCTGTATACTATCTCACACATGACTATTGTGAAAGTTGAAAACACCTCTCCGCATAAAGGTGGCCAACTGCCTGGTACTGACACGCCAGTCGCCTTCCACAGTGTTAATTACACTTTCTTCCATATCTGGTGTCCGAACATTTCGGGTACGTCCTACACGATTTCATGCTTTCTGAAACAACCTTGTCTCAGACAAATAGCGAAAAACTATTGCAAGCATTGAATGTTGTCGGCGCGGATAGGTCTCCTAATACAACCTTGCTGCCTGCCGGCTGTTGCCATTTGTCTTTCCATAAGTGAACATCATGTCGGCAAACTCTCGATTCGAATACGTAACTATAGTGTACAGCACTGTATCACGTCAACTACAAGGTCAGTCAGCAAGAGAAGTGAATCGGACGTAACATTACCAATTACTATGGCAGGAGAGCGCGCTCGGGCATGACATATGAGGTACAGTACCACCATTAGGAGAAAACCAAACAGTGTAACAGTGGCTATTAGACTGCAGTCTCTGTAACTATGTATGATCGGATATATGTTCTCTAGTATGGAAACCATGCATTTCCGGTCGTAAGGTCATTAGACTCTCTTCCATCAATCACTGGACTTCGTACACAGCAGAAAAAAAATCACACCCCCCTCCCCACACACACACACACACACACACACACACACACACACACACACACACACACAATATATATAAATTAACTATCCATCTTAGAACTATTTCTCAAATTCAATGATTTGTCGTTTGTTGTTTTATCTCCCTATTACTCCTTCAGTATTTCACTACATCTTTTCCTTCTTCACTCACTTATTTCTGTTCTTAATATTTGGCCTTTTCTGGCACATAAGAACATAAAAATTTCCTCACAAAGATTAACTTGAGCATTTATACATCGACTCACAATACAGCTAAAACTATTAGTTTTGATTAAAGCAGTCCTACTTTATTGAAGTACTGTAATTGCTGTTTATACGTTCTTGAAAGAAGTTTACTTGAAATGTAATTGGTTAATCAATATGCACTTTGTTTTGTGAATAATTTCTCCTGCGGAAGATTTATTAACTTCTGACTTCCATTATGCATTCAAGCAACATGATTCCATTTGATAGCCACTTCTAAATTTAGCAAATTGAAATCCAAGTGGTTCACCTCATTTGTAGACAGGATATTTGGTGTCAGAAAAAATGTTACCCTGCTCAAGAATGTCGTATAGACTTGTTACACATGATCTGTGTGTTTTTACTATCTTAAAACCGAATCCAAAGAAATTGAGGAGATATACATGGTTTTATAAATACATTTGACTGCTACCGAACCGACATTCCAAATGCAAAAGATATTTCTTTGTGGATTTCCTTGAGTGCTTGTCTTCATCTTCAGTAAGCTGCTAAATAATCTTTCTACTGTGATTAAAGTTGCTGTAAAGTCTCTTACATCAGTCTGATAACAACTCCCCATGTAAGTTTGTGCACTAAAATATTTACTACCGCAATGTCACAGTAAATCATTTATACACAGTACGACATAAAAGCCATCGTTTCTCTCTTTTTTTTTCTTCATGAGCACTATCAGTTAACATTTATCATATTTCTGGTTTCAAGTTCAGAATTAGAGTGTACATAACAACCCTGCACACAACAACATAAATACATAAGCTAAATAATAATTTGTTGCAGTGTCCAATGTTCATTTGTCTGTCTGTGGAGTATGATATTCAGAAAGTACCGAAAGGCATATTTTAACAACTCTGCATTGAAATAGTTCTACTAGACGAAATCCTTAATGTAACTAAACCTTATTTGTTGACGTTTATAATGATTAACAGTATTGTATGTATGTGCAAAAAATATTTTAAAAGGAAATAGCTGAGGTAAATGAATAGGATGGTATATGCACAAAGCCTCTGAGCTTTTCCCGTGGCGAAGGACTGGAGGGCACGTGCTGGGACCTCCGCCCGCCCCCCCCCCCCCCCCCCCCCCCGCTTTGGGTACCCCCTGCAACTATCACAGTACCAGCCTCATTGCTCTTTCATCTGTCTCATTGTTTATTCACTGGATCATCTCGACAGGCTATCGGGTTTGCTTTACATTTATTAGTTTTGAAGTTAATTACATAAATGAATGAATCAACTCAATACTACAGGCAACATTGTAAAAACTGTACAAAAAACATTGATATTTATCTTTATTAAAGAGATCAACATGTGAAAACAGATTACAAAATAATAATATGTTTGATAACAAAGCATTTATTATTTTACATTTTAATATTATTGCATTTAGCACACTTGTTACAGACCTTTGAAAGGAACTATTTTTTTTCATTTTCTGCCTGATTTTTTGTTCTTCGATTTTCTGATTTTGGTCATGGATATATTTTCTAATACTGAAATAAATTTTCCTGATGCTTTCCTTCAACCAGGTTCTGTGATTATCTTCTACAGCAGTCGAGAAGTAGTGGTCATTTTACACAGCAGGTCATGCTTGATGTATAAATACGTCGATGAACTAATTGGCTAACATTACTCTTCAGTCTGCGTTTTAAGGTGGTCTTAAAAATCGATTTACAAATCTTACAAATGTAGTTAACATACGAAGATGGCTGCACCCCCCCCCCCCCCCCTCGACGGTTTTTAATTGACACCAAACTGTTAGATTATTTTAAAGGGCTGTTCTTACTGTCCATGGTGATAGCCCTTAAATATGCTTCACATTTTATTTTCCAATCTAGGCTTCGCGCAACGTAGCCTGCAATGTATTCGACAACATCCAACACAAAAGTTGAAAAACTGGTTCCACTATTGCAAGAAAGTCGTCTTCATTGCTTTCTGTTGTAGTTTCAGAATCTAACAGAACTGCTTTTAGCACAGATAAAGTAAATTTATCTTCACTGCTTAATTTACTGTTTGTGCCCAGTCCAAGAAGATCGATTTTGTCAAGTGGTGTTGCTTTTCCACTATTAGCATTGCTGTCATGAAGCTGTTTATGTGTGATTATTTTCATGGCAAGTGGCAGAACATATAGGCACTTGGGTTATCGTCATTGACTCCTCTCCTCCTGATTTAACGGAACAGTCGTTCGAAGAAACTTTCTTCTTTTACACATGGGTATGTACTTCAGTAATTTCTTATGTTGTTACGTCTCTCACATATTGCGTATGCTACTCATAACAACAAGAATACCCATTAAACCATTTTTCCGGGAGCCACTGCGCTCAAATCTATCAGTTCTCTTTCAGGCATTGGATGTAATTATCTGCCTTCTCTAACGTGAGAAAAGCCTCCGCTTCATTTCTTTCGTTGCTGGCTTGTTTCAAATATCTTTCTCTAATGCTTCTTGAGTTCAGAATGTCAAGTAAGTTATTAAAAATGGTGGATTCGACTTTACGTCATCGTCTTCAAACCGTTTATGTTCTTTACATTACAATATTTCAAAGCATCCACAACTCTTCTACTTAACAGTTTAACTGTCGACTTAAGTTTCGTTTTTTTTATTCTTGAACCATAGATGTTTTTTTAATTCGTTTTTTCGATTTCTTGTAGCTGCAATAATTTTTGAAAAAATTCCAGTCGATCGCTCTGCCATTCCAGTCCATTACGCCCTCGTTGTCATGCAAAGAATTTTGCACTAACTTTAGTATGTGAAGAGAAAGCTTACACAGCTGTTATCCGGATCTGGTACAAACCGCCCCCTTGAAGAATACTGACATGGTGAGATTCAGTTGTTAAATGTGTCAACAGTTGTTTCGGGTCTTTCAAATCACAATCAAACCTTTCAAAAGAAGAAAAATTCGATGATGTACCATCGCAAGTGATTGGGGCGACTTTGATGTTCATATTTGATGGACGCTGCAAGCACTGAAATGTCAGCGAATAAATCCGATCACCGGTGCGTAGCCTATAGGTAGTTTCCACAACCAATTGACATATTTTATGTGTAACACTTCACTGGCTATCGGAGCTACATCATTATTTCCGCATCCTAGATCGATGTACCATACAACTTTTTTTTTCATTCCAGCCAATAAGCTATCAAATGGCTATTGCATTTACCATCAAATTGCACACCAAACCATGTTTATTTTTCTACTTTTCTTTGAGCACTTGGCAAACTTCTGACGCATTGTTTTACTGATCCTCCTCTTCAGTTTGTACATAGATACTAGCTAATATGGGACTCGTGATCATCATGAGTAGCTGAAATGAGACAACATGAATTAGTATGATTATAAGCTGTATAACGTATTACAAATATACAGGAACTAATCCATGGTTCGGCATTTTTATATATATATTTTTTAAGTATACTACTCAGCCTCTGCTCGTGGATGAAGACAAGTCCGGAAAGTCTTAAGTACTGCTCTGTTTACACTTGTTATTAGTACGTTTGCTTCTAAATGTCCCGTGTTATGAGACGGACCCCGTCCGCCATCTTGCTCACAAGGAAAGGAGAAAAATAGTGTTGACAGGTGTCTTTCAATAACAGGATTTAAAATTGTATACTGCGCAGGATGCTAAAGAGAGTAGACACTGGAATTCTTCTATGGCTACTTACCAGTCGCCATTCGTCTTCCAAAATATTGAGTGTACTCAATACTCCACGCGGCTGCTACAGTCGCAGGTTCGAATCCTGCCTCGGGCATGGATGTGTGTGATGTCCTTAGGTTAGTAAAGTTGACGTAGTCTAGGGGATTGATGATCTCAGTTGTGAAGTCCAATAGTGCTTAAAGCCATCTGAACCATTTGAACTCCGTACTCCGAGATTCGGACCCCACCCCCTAGCCCCTACAAACAATAGCATGGGCGCCCTTGGATGTTGATAGCTGTAAATGTGGTAGATGTCCTGAACCTATCGATGGACCGGCATCCTTCCTCAAACGTCTTCGAAAACGATAATCGTCAATCTTCTCTTAAATGGGCACTGCAAATAGGATTGTGATTCGATGGTTTTGCAGTTCTCCCTCCTGATTACTCTAACCAATTTTTCTTTCATTTCTGAATATTGAGGAAACAGCTGGAAATTTTTTTTATTCCCATATATATATTTTTAAAGCTGAATAATGTCGATACAAAGTAACAGAAGCATACAAAGCACAACTACTGTCTCAAACGTTCCCGAAAGCCACTGTTTACTTCTATGCTCTGTGGATAGAAAAGCCAAATTTATGAAATGAAGTACCCACTACAGTGCAGACTCTTGTGATTGTTAATAAAAATTTCAACTTCAGGGCTCAGGTTCCTCGCACAGTATTTCCTATGTAAATGCGTCACTAAACTACCACACAGATGACTGCAGCTTTCTGTCTCAATACAAATTTACATTCTTTAGGAGTTCAAAAAAGAATGCGTGAAGTTCCACTTTTTATTCAAAGAACACTATACACCTTCCGACCAATGCACAAGAAGTAAAAGTTGAAATTAGAAAAAGTCTTCATTAATTTCATGAAAAATACATCTAGAGATTAAAATTTATGGGTATCCTACATAAAATTACAAATTTCTTATACCTCCGTGCCATAAAAATAATCGACCCTGCCAGGATTCGAACCTGGAATCTTCTGATCCGTAGTCAGACGCGTTATCCATTGCGCCACAGGGCCACATGGAGTACGAAACATCATTTACCGTTATTAGCAGGGCCATGAATATTAGCATACTTGTATTTCTACATGGCACGTTTGTATTTCTGCTCTTCGCTGGTTTCATTATTCACTCAACACGAAATGCATAGGTTGGGTCTGACTTCACGCACGAACAGCGATGCTCGCACACAAGATGGCGGCTTCACTTTCCGCGAAGCTCTTTCTCCTTCAGGCAACTAACGATCGTAACGTTATATCAGGGCGTTGATGGTGGGGATACAACATTTTGTACACTGTAATTAAACAGTTCACTTGTAAGAACGAAGGAAAAACGACCGTTAATATAATAGTAATTCAATGAACAACTGAGCTCGGTCACGCACGTCACTGTGACTTCCAGCAGTCTGAGGAAACGCTGAGGCCGTAGCTCCAGTGGCGCAATCGGTTAGCGCACGGTACTTATAAGACAGTGGTCGTGAGCAATGCCGGGGTTGTGAGTTCGAGCCTCACCTGGAGCATACTTTTATTTCGGCTTGTCATAGCTCACTACTCATGAACCAACAGTTTCATTAATTTGATACATTATGCAGATCCTAACTGTTGAAAAGTGCGTTCACTTCCTTTTAGGGCAAATTGTCATTTTTACACTAACAGAAAGCTTGTACCTGTATCTCATTTTTTCATAACTGCAACTACAATTGCTTCTCTGGAATAAGCTATGTTCATGGTATCCGAAAGGAGGACAAAAACGTGGATTTGTTAATTTATTGTATTTATAGAAGTTAAAATACATAAGAAGTTTCTTGTTGTGGCCATTTTCGCAGTACTTTTACATAGACTGTAGTTTTATTTTCCAGAACGCAAAAGATGTTTTTCACGTAAAATTACTGCAAATTAGAAGAATATACTAACACTGAACTGTTCACAACTGAGTGCATAAACTACTTCTTCTGGCACTAAATAAGCTTCGGAACTAAACTGCACACATGCGGCTAAATAACTACCACTCACGCAAAGGCGGAAATGGCTATAAAAGATTCTCAACTTTATTGGCAAAGTGATTGAGATGCCCTATACAAATATGGGTTACTAACTTGAATATAATGAATTAGTAACTCGAACGTAGATCTACATGTCGGTATTAATAGCAGTCCTCAGAATTTGTATTTCTTATGTTTTCATGTGTGTGTAGATACGAAAACCACATAACGCTACTACACTACGATTAAAATAACTTTCTAATCGACGTATTTGCCAGTCAAGTTGTAGGAGCCAAGCACACATCTTACCAAGTCTCCACCCGCTAACTTTGTTGCCTTTTTTGTCAGTAGAGTACCGGTACTTGCGAAACTTTACCAAGCAAGGCAGATCCCACAGCGTGCAGGAAGGAGACTATCGCCTAATACACAACTATTTTAAACGAGCTATGTAACACTTTCCGGATAATGGATTGTCTGCATTATCCGTTGGTTTTGGATCGGACCACTTGGCCGTAACTATAATCCACTTCCGAAAGACGACTTGAGACGGAGGGATAAAAACATCTAGAGAATTAATTTTATTATTACAGTTATGTGTAGGAGTATGACTAAGAAAGGACTATAAACTTTGGGAAACACCGGGAAGCATGAAAATGCAATTATCATACAAAATACTGAACTGTGTCTCGCAGAGGATAAGAAGAAATAAGTTAAAGAATAGTTGAGTGCAGCTTGTGGAAAATGGGGGAAAAAAGCTCTGGGGCGAGTATGTCGGCGAACCCAGTACGTTTCACAGAAGCACTAAAATGATCAAAGGTACGGAATGTTCATTCTGAGATGTGTCATTCATACACAGTAATGTAATCCGGTTGAACTGCTGGAGAGTATAAATAGATTGGGGGGGGGGGGGGGGGGGGGAGGCGGATATGCGGCTGTTAACAACAGGAAAACCAGTTGATTCAAATCAGAAATACGATATGAACCACAATTTCTATTAATACAACTCCAATATATGAGGTAGCACTAAATGTAGGTGGCTAGGTCATCAAGCAGTCATCGGTGTTGCGTACTACAGGAAAGTTAGTAGGAAGATACTTCTCAAAAATGTTACTGGATTCTGATGACAATACATTGCAAGCCTTTTCACTGATATGTCACAATTTAAGATAATCAAATAAAACAAAACACCAGAAAGCATGAGAAAGTGGGCCACGTTTTTTCAAACAATGAAGTATATCATTGTTTCATTTTTTCCAATATAAGGTTTTTTTGTTTGTTTTTTTTTTCTAAGAAAAGCAACACAAAAATTTTTGCCGCACATATATAGACCATGGAAAAAACAGAAGAAAATTTTGTCTGAAATAGAGGCAGTAATCTGCAGATTGTTGAAGCTTCCGTTGTGACTTTTTGACGTATTGCGTGTTTACTTTATAAAGTTGTTCGGCTGGCATTATGTTTAATGATTTTCTTCCTGACATTTCTCCTGCACGAGTGGCTGGCATTGTCAAAGAGTCACCTTCTTTTGCAGGCGGCAGAGTGGCGTCGAGCCTGTGGTCCTAGATTACAATTATACTAACTGCGCCAACTTCAGGGGAACTTTCAAGGCCATTGCAGGTGTGGTTCTCCCCCTGTTACCAGCAAAATTTGTTCGCTGCAGCACGGGAATTCAGGATCCGTTTCTCTTGAGGGTTTCTTCATCAAGCTATTGTCACGTTTATGAATTTAAATGGCTTGCCTGGCGCTGATTGTCCGGCCATTCGAACATTAACACCAAGACCATCGAACAAACACTGTATTAAGCATATCCATTACGAGTATTTTAGGACCCGTGACTTAATTGAATGTCAAGAAGTGACAAAACTGCAAATAGTAATTTTTTTGAATAATTATGTTTTTTTGATAAACCGGTTTTCGAACCTTTTCATGTTCATCTTCAGATGATGTAACCTCCAGAAACTATCTGCAGATGAACCTGAAAAGGTTCGAAAACCGATTCATTGAATCAAACAATTACTCAAAAAAGTGATTGGTTATGTAACTTATTTAAAAACGGTATTGGAGGCTGGCTGAGATCGAGAAATAGGTCGTGGCGAAGCACGTGCTTTGTAAGACCAAACGGGATATAAAATCGACCAGGAGCGCAAGTTCTCGCTGTGAAGAAGAGCTACCACGTCTGTTTGTGCGGCAATTCCATTCACAGGCATGGCGCCAGTCTTATCAAGAAAGAAGAGAGCCTAAAGATAAACGGATCCTGCCTATCCGTGATGCAGTGAACGACCGCTGCATTAAAATGGGGACAACCACAAAGGCAATGACTAGGTATGTGTAAGTTCATTAACGAACTAGCTCAAATGAACTGCATCGGGAAAGGAACTGTTCGGAGCGATCTTCCCTCCTCGCTTCCCCTACCCACAGGAAGTTAGGATGCGCGTGAAAGAAGCTCTCCTTCCGTGATAATGAGTACAGGCCTCTCCCAGGACCTAAGCGTTCCAAGCACTGGACTAAGGATGGCGGTTATCGCTGAAACAACCAGTTTCCGTCTACATTGTTTTTTCCCACCATGCTATTTTAACCTGGCTGTTAAAGCCGTTCAAAATAACCTGTTTTTCATTCCTATAATTTCCTGTGATATAGAATCGAACAAAAACTGAAAAAATTTGATTCTCTCAATGTCAACAAACATACAATCAAAATATTAAATTAAGTTGGCAAATAAAAGAAAGTGAGTCGTCCACCGTTCGCTGTTTTTCCCGAAAAGTGGTACGTGGTTGAATACTATATAAAAAAAACACCAGTATTCTCCTGTTGATTCCATTTTTTTTAACTCTGCTCAAAAATTATGCTGTAATCGGGAACCATACCACTATTTGGGTATTACGAATGGGGAGTGCTAAACGTTGAAAACAGATATTCAAGAACTCTGTTTTTCGTGTTAATTTGTCAGTTTTCAAGGCCTACAAGCAGGTAAATGCATGTTACGTATACGTAGGCAGTGTATGAGCTACTTTCTGTTTCTACTGTGTACTATGAACGAATAAATGTTAGGTTTTTATTACTGTTAACGTAATTTCCTTCCTCTTGTTATTTCATAGAAATGGCAGTCAAACTTTTAATATTTTAAATCAAATTAAGCATTGTACTACATTGCTACGTCACTCCGTGGGGGTTGGTATCATTCTGCAATACAATGGATGTCCGGCGACGACAGCGAGAAACTACTGCACAGACCAAGTGGGCAAGTCCTGTATCCTGCACATATACGCTTAGGCCTACCCTAATTAAGGGGACCACACCCTGCCTATCCAACCCATGTTGATTATTTGACTCATTTCTGAAAAAAACTATTTGATGCAGGACCTTAATATTTTTAGTGTATGTTACATGATGCTAATAGAGTCAACTGTACTAAAATCTACTTATCCATTTTATACTTTTTAAGGACTACTTTTTTAAATTTATTAACAAAAAATATTAAGTTTTTTCTGCAGAAAATATTTTTGTGAACTTTCTGAGGGGGGAATATTAATGAATGTAGTACCAGAGGTGGCTTTTTATGTTATGCAGAGTCTCTGAAAATTTCATTCATTTATCTATGATAGTTTCTGATATAATGGGGCATATGTACTGAAAATTTTAGTTTGCGGGAAGCTGACTTTAAAGAAAAAACTTTTGAAATTTGTTACTTACAGTTAATTAAAACTGTCCTGCTGCATATGATGGCCCTTCTTTGGCCTCTAGCATGTCTTACAGCTTCTTTTTCACCTTCCTGCATGTTTGTCTTTCCTTCTTGCCCATATTACTTGCTGGTCTGCATCGGCTATCCTCACTTTATCGCAATGTTGCAGCCCAGTGATCATATTTTCACCAGGATTAATTCCCAGCTTTTTCAGTACCTCTTACTTTCCAATATTACCACAATTGAATGTAATAACAGCATCATGAGCTCCTAGTTTCATTCTATGCATGCCTACAAATACAGCTTTAGGGAGGCGGTTCCAAATTATGCTGTTGAAACATTCATTTGGGTTCTGTGTCTGCCCATGCAGATATTTCCTTAGAAGTTCAGGATGAGCCACGTCTCAGAAAATAGGTTTAATTGCTGTAATAACAGCAGCAGGAAGAGAATGCTGGTGAGAATAAGATTCAGCAGTTGCCTGAGCCCTATTGTATTTGCACCACGAATTTTCTCCTGATGGACACAATCCATGACATGGCTTATCGTCAGTCGAGGACTTACGGAAAAACATCTCTCTTCATTGCCTCCGGAGTTTCTTTATTTCTCCTAATTGCCTGCCCATAGTATACCTGCAAGTTTTCTATAACAACTACTCGCAATCACACTTGAACAAAACTAACCGCGTGTTTGAAAGCGTGTTGTTTGCACACAGCAGAAACGAAAGAATACCGACCGTTGCATTCCAAGGATAGCCAACACACTCGGGAGCAAAAAAAATTCCTAACGTGCAATGTAGGGGATATAAAGATCTAAAATATATGCAGAAAAGTGGTCGTGTCGCACAAACACACGTGGTAGGAAAATGTTCTTTAAATGCTCGAAAAAAATTTTTTTCAGCAATATCTTTTTCAGAGTGCTTAAATAAAACCTTAATCTATCGAAATATGATGAAAACCGAACCACAGTGTGGTTCCCTTAAGCAATGACACGCAGCAAGAGGAAATAGTATCTCACCGCCGCTTTACCAGTTGTTCTGCCATGTGTCTGTTGCTCGTTTCTGTCGGCAGTGTTACTAAACTAGCACTGATCGCTTCTCCCGTTTTCTATAATAACGCAATCTTTCAAACACATGCAAGTTTTACAAATAAAATTACTCCTCTCTAAGAAACGTTTACTAAAAAACGAAAATTTCAATTTTCCGCTGCTGTCATGGCTAATCGATATTTCAGTTTTTACTCGGTTGGTAATAAAAAATAAAACACCTGTTACAACACGGACCAAACAAATACCGAAAAATACCGGTTTTAAGAACTAAAATGCAGGCACCGGTTTTTCCCATCCTTAGCTGGACTCCAACGGTTAACTGTGCGCACAGCTTCTGATCGGGAGACCTAAACCTTTACGACAGTCCACTTAGTTGCTCTGACTCCTTTGCCGTCCTCTCCTTCCCTGATCCTGAGTACATCCCTCATGTCGCACAGTCTAGCAACAGCTACACATGGCACGAAGTCTTCCGATTTCTATTGACAAGTATGGATCAGAACTATGGGGCTCGCAGGTCATGGAAACATGAAAAACCAGTAGATATTCTCTATTATTACACTTTTATATTTAGAAACAATTATAATAGGTATGTCATTGTTTCCTGCCATTTGCTCCTGGTTAACCGTAGCTCAAGAATACTTTCCTGCACCGCGTATGCTTCTCAACGGTTTATCATAGTTCAGACAGTCGTGGAACTCATTGCAACTAACATGCCTAAAATTATATTCTAGGCTCTACACTCACGTTCAAATTCATCCCTGTTACGTGTAAAAAGGGAATACTTTTCTTGTAATTCTTTAGTAAACTTGCACTTTCTTTTAGACGTGTTAGCAATAAGTGGCTTATGAAACACCAGTAACTCACTGAAAACGACGTTACTGTTAACCTCCGCTGGGTGATGGGCAGTGCGGCGAAAGAACGTCTTGCTCAGCGCTCACAACACAGTGCTTTCACTTAGTTCCCTTTACCTACCACGTCAAAAATTGCACATGATAGCAACAAGGATTAGTGGAAGAGCAGTATAAAAACACACGCACTGTGTTTGTTCCTAAGAATCATTAAGCTTTTGTAGACTAATTTTGCTTTCTGATTTAACAGTTCACGGATTTTCTAAGTGCTCTCACTTATTCGTCCTTCGATATTATTAACTATGTGGTTCACTTGAAGTAGTTCATCGAACTATTACAATAAGAATTAGATCTAGGTGCTCAGATGTTACCATTACAGCAACAGGCTCGACTGCAGTACTACACCAACAAAGGTCGGCGAATCTTTTGACAATTCCAACCGGATAAATGTTAGAAAATCACTAAACCTTGGCCGAAGATCCCTAGATGGAAGCCAACAGGCAATCTGTGCTGCCAATTCAACCGATTTTTCGTCAGACCTAACGATTCAAGATCATGGTTAAAGGGGAAATTTTCTTTAACGGCTGACGAACTTAACGGAAACTACGTTCTTCCTTGCTGAAAATTCCGCCTTCAGCTGATCTTTCAACGTAAAATACTGTTATATTTTAAGGTTTCTCACGATAGTGCTGTGGTTTTGTACTAAATACAAGAACGCAGTTAATTTGTCTATTTGCAATACTGCAGAGTGCAAATAGTCTGCCGCCAATTTCATGATCGAGCAGACTTGTTCGACAGTACTCTAACCGAGCAACAATCTTACAAGCGATCAGTGGTCGCGTCTTTAAACAGAACACAGCTTACAGTTTTTCGTGTCTTAGCTGCGTTATCTGTTAAAAATGCCTAATGTATGATTTGACGGCACGTTTCGCAATAAGAGGCTCTAAGATGAACTTCTTAAAGACTGGATTGTTAGAACACGATAGTTTGGTGAATAATTTCCGGAGTACAAGTTTTGTCACTGTATAGTGAGTAGCAATAACAAATATTTATATCTTAACGCTTAAGTAATTACACAAAAGCATGTTAAGAACTGCAAATTGTCAAAATCAATGCGCCTAAAAGTTATTGATTATTGCCATTTTAGTAATACATTACATCAAGATATTAAATAAAATAAAAATTTTATTTTTGAAGCTCCCAACATTAACCGAATATATTGCAGACGGTATTGTTTAGCCAATTAAGGTCACCTTCGAGTGATTTCATTTGGACTGCAAAATTATTATTGGCTATCTAAACATTCAATGGCTGTGTTATGATCGAAGTAAGTAATAATGTACATGCAAAACTAAAGACATCGCACGACTCGCCCTTGTTCGATGCTTGTGCACTCCATTCAGGTTGCTGGCTCCCAAGCCTCAAAAGGGACCTTACCGGGAATTTTGTATTTTATGTTTTCCGAGACAGTTTCGCTGCATCGGCAGACTGACTACGAAGAACTCTACAGAACGATTAATGAAGGTCACGACCTGTTAAAAATCGCTAGAGCCTATGAATCTCGAGGCTGATGATTTTAAATCAGTGGAATGAACTAAAGGCATATACAAATAACTACCTTGAAACTATACTGCTAAATTAGTATATAATTTGTACAAAGGTGGAAGCAATATGGCTTTATTTTCATTTTTGTGCCCTATATTAGAAGAGCTGCGAAGAATCAACAAAAAGTTTGAAGACAAAAATGCTGATCCAAGTAAACTAGATTTATCAACATTAATCGGGGTTTTGGCCTCTAAAGTGGCCATACGTCGTCCAAACATTGACCCCCTAAGAGTTAAGTGTTGAAAATTACTTGGACGCAGAATCTTACCTTTGGTTCGGATTCGTATCAATGGTAAAATGGTGAAATTACAGTTATCTTTGAGCTTTTCATGTGTTCTTTCGTTTATCTGTTAAAAATAACTTACATCAATTTGCTAACTTATAAAAATTTACCGAAGGTCACGAAGAACCTGTAACTCCTCTGGTATTCCATTTTCAGTATTCAAGTAACGAAATATCGCTTTTAGAACTGCAAATGAACACAAACTTTACAGTGTGGTGAGAGGTAGAGTATGAAAACGCAACTCGCAAACATCCCTTCAAGGAATTGTATGGTTTTTCTTTTTCCACTTTATTACCTTATTACAATGCTGAAGTCTATAGGTTTTTTTTACTGTAATGTATGTAATAAAAATCTAAACTTAAAAATATAGTGAAGATAAAGATGGTAATGTAATTTTAAACATACTGCTAGTGCCAAAAGGAAGAGGCTAAGGATGCAACAGTGTAAAAGTTATAAGCTTTCGACATCTACAGCTACCACTGACAACCAAGATTCCAGTACTTAAAGAGACGATTTAGATTTAGCTGTATAACGTTTGAGGTTATATGTGAGATGAAATAAATAAAATCAGTAAAAATTTGTATCTGCTGCCTTTTTATCCTGACGGACTTTATTGACGGAAAATATTTTAACGGATTTTTGACGGTAACCTCCAGCATGGTTAACGGAATGTTAAAATTGCAGACAATACGTGAAAGTGCTTTTTCTCTACGGCACATGGCAGTAACGAGTCAGTTTCTCGTACAGTTTTAGGGAACAAATGAGAGACGAAAAAAGAGGCCATGTATATTCAGGTCTGTAAATAAAATAATCAGGTAGTCATCTATGATTATTTGTAGTTAAGGCTGCTCATCAGAAGTTGCCGTGAATCATAGCTGAGCTTTATAGGGAAGCCCGGAGTACAGGTTCTTGGGTTGGATCCGACTGACAGAGCTTTTATCAATCCACAACATGTAATGGACGTTTTACTAAATGAGCATCCACGACCACTGCAATCTCATTTTTGATTTTTTTTCTCCCAACGAGTTGCCAGCAAATGCCAAAATACTAAAAACGTTAATGAGGAAAGTATTCAGATCTATTTAGAACTTACCTACGTGCCAGTCAAATGCCCGCGTAGCATTAGTAATTTTGTGTTTAATAAACATTGGTTTTTAAGTGGCTCTGAGTTATTTCATGAGAACTCGTCCGTCGTCTCCTTCTCAACCATGCATAAAATATGAGTTGGTTCTCCGGCCCCCTCAGCTCCGAACCTGGGTGCCACAAAATATTTTTATTGTTATTGCAAACGTCTTGTGAGCTTTTGGTGGTACAACAGTTGCGCTTTCGAATATATTTCATATTTCGCGGTTACAGTCAAATTGTCATTAGACACAATTCACGTCAGTGTATGCGCAATTACGCAGCCATAAGAATAATTTTCAGTAATTTAAAATGTTATTTTTGTTGCTGACGACAGCAGTCTTAGCTATTCTCATCTGAATAACCACAATCAGTCGCAGCAACCTGTTGTCCTGTTACTGCGCAACAAACAGTTGACACCACATTCGTTATCTTCACAATCACTCAAGAACAGCACTTCTCCGGTTACAGGTTGCCAGGCCCTTGAAAATTCGGCCCGTAGATACGGTGAAGATGAAATAATAATAATAATAATAAACAGATGGCTAATATTCCTGTAACTCTGCGTTCGAGAATTTAGCGAGAAGGAACAAACGTATGATACACTTAAAATTCTATGTTCTACGTACTGAGGAGTACGGATTTAGCCGTCGATCATAATATGTATTCATATCCGAGGCGTGATGAGAGGTTATTTCGAATCACGTGTATGCTAAGTAACTGGTGACATTAGAGTGAAATTAAGCTTAGAGAAAAGCTATTCTTTAAAAACAATTGTTCCACTTTAGGGCAAGTCCTTTCTAATTAACACGTATACTGATGTGCACGTCATGAATTCAATAATATATCCCGACAAAATTATATGCGTCACTTTTCCGTCTGACTCCACCTCATTGCTGGCATCTATCTCAGTTCAGATGGTCGAACATGGTCTGAAGACAGTTCGCATCTATAAGGCCAGTATTACACTATCAAATTTCTTTTGTCAAAGATTTGATCAAAGATGTGATCAAATATTACGTCAAATACATTTGACAAAGATCTTTGACGTAGCGCTAGAAGGGGTATTACACTGTCATTTTCCGTCAAAGTTCAAGATGGCTGACAACAACTTGTTATGAACCGCAGCAGTTGTACCACAATTGCACTGTGTGCATATGCGGAAGAGAAGCGGGGAAAAAAAAAAAAAAGGAAACATACCTGGGTGAAGCCGTGGGTTTTACGACGACACGATAAAAGCATTCAACAAAACTTGTTACGTGAGCTTATAGTGGAAGACGTCAAGTCGTACATCAATTATTTAAGAATGGATGTGCTCAATGAAGTGTATCTTGATATCACAAAGCACAATATTCGCTTAAGAACTGCTACATCTGCAGAAGACAGGCTCACTGTAACACTCCGATTCCTTGCTACAGGAGGTTGGGTTAGGTCTCCAATCTTCGTAATCTATTTTTGTATTCAGCGTGCCTCACGTAAAGCGCCTCATCAGCTTCATACATCTCTATTAATTTTGTAGTTGTCGGCACACACCAATTGTATTTACTCGCAATGTTTTTAAAAACACTACAGACGACAGAATGCAGCGATGCTAGCACTCCATGTGGTAACATGTCTCATTGCAGTGAACAGAAGACAAGCGACTTCTTTGATCAAATCTACAGCGAGGCCCCAGATTTGATCAAATATTGGACGACATTTGACAAAGTTCCCTATTACACCATCAACTATCTTTGACAGAGATACTGGACAAAGATATTTGACAAAGAAATTTGATAGTGTAATACCGGCCTAAGGAAGTTCCCACGGCTTATTTAAAATCGCTGCACTGTACTTCTGACATAGTTCTGCCACCTGGATAATGGTGGAGCTCTGAGGAACATTCCAGCTACGCTCTGAAAACGCAACGGCGCAGACAGTACTGATTAAAAAACACTGTCTGCAATCACGAACGTCACAGTTTTTTAAAAATATTTTTCGAGGAAGTATTTTATAAGAAATTCAAATAAAACTGTGCCATATGCTTTCATATCCAACACAAAAGAAGAGTACCGGAAGACTACCATCGACTTTAACTTATTATGGGCTAGAAAACTAAGATGAAAAAATTCGACAAATAACACAAAACTGCACATCGTCTATCAAAAATGTCACAGAGTTTTGAGGGCAGAAAGGAACGGGGGTATAAACTTAACTCTTGCTAGCAAAAGTGTTCCATTTGAACACTGGCTTCCTTAATATTTATTTATTCATTTTCCCTTGACATGCACAATACTCTTACAATGGTGTTGTTAGGGTGTAATATGTGAACAATTATTACAAGGCCATCCAAGTTTAAAGCTTACAAATTAACACTGGGAAACTTACGTAATTTAAGTTTCGTTATGACTTATTTATTCTTTTCAGACTTGCGTAAAAATGCTATAGTTGAGAGTTATCGCTAAGCAAGCTCACTGCTTCCGTGAACAGTTGCAGGCGAGAGAAAATTTAGTGTGCATACTATAACCCATTCACGTCTAGCATGGAATGATTGCCAGCACTAATAAGATTGCCGCCGAAGGTATGAGCCAAAGCCCATTGTGAATTATTGTCTTAATTAAATTTTAAAAATCCAAATTCACAAATGAATGTGGTTAAATGAAATGCGGGCAGTTGTGGAGTGTTGGCTCTAGAGCATTTCAAGAGTAAGATGTTGAAATGATTTCTTTCGTTTCCCCCCGTCTTACAATTACAGGTATATCTAAAACCAACCACCCTTGCTGTGCAGTAACCAGGCCGCTTTTTCCGCCGTGACACCCACAGCTGCACTACATCTCAGCAAATTTGGCAGCTGCAATGGAGTTTCCGATCGGTGGACAACGTCCAATATTTCATACACTACGCTTATCACTCCAGAAGTAAACTACTAGCTCCCTAGCGCACTACAGCTGCACCTGTCGCGCATTGATACACTGCCTCATTTTACTACGGGAGTCAGACGTCGCTTTTGAACACTGCCGCGCGCTTATTCTTTACTCAATAAAGCCCCGCACGGTTCTGAAGTTAGCTGGTGTTGCTTGCTCAGCCAAAGAAGATGTAAAGAAAAAAGGAAACTAATACCTACACAAGTGGACATGCTGCCTCATGCGAACAGAGTAATTGTAAACGTACTTCTTTTATTGTATTTATCGGCCTCAGAGACGGAGCATGGTCCATAACCAGTTTCTACTTCTCAACAAGTCATCGACAGACAATCCCTTTAAAGAAGAAATAAAGATGAGGACAGTAAAATGCGAAGAAACTAAATTATAAAATCAGACTAACCGCTATTCACTGTTCGACGCACCTGAATGCTTTACGTACTAACTCGTCTAGAATATCTGAACATGTCGGGTGAGGACCACAAGGTAAACAAATGACAAAATTATAGAATAAAAAAATTAAAATATAAGTTTGATTGTTAGATATGGCCTTCTCAAAGCGAAATCTCGTAGTAAACAAATTACAAGAAAACTAGGCAGGTAAGGTAGCGGCCACAGACGTGGTTAGTGACTGACGAACTGGTCACCGATGATCACAAGTGAATACAAAACAGTCAGTAGTATGAAATGACTTTTAAATCGGCATACAATTAAACAAAAAGGAGAGATGGCAATAAAAGAACCACAACAAAGTAAAAAATAAAAGGCAGGACTTAACAGATCTTAAAATATTGCGTGTAGGGCTTAGTCACGGAAATTGCTTTGTTCATTAAAAAATTGGAAGCTGTTCCAGACAGCTTCATTTAGGAACGTACTGACATATCTAGATGTTAATCATGCGTCCTACTTTATGCCCGCATTTTCTAAAACGAGAATCAAGAGGTCTCTTATTACTGCTTGTGTTACAATGTTCTCTAAAACAGGCATCGAAAGATCTTCGGCGTACATAAAATTTAGAACAAGAACCACATTTTATCTTAGTGTATTTGTTATGAACACTCTTTCGCTACGCCGTATTTTATCCCAAAGTTCATTACCAATAAAGAAAACTATTCTAGTTTTCTTCTTGAGGAAAGGTCTATTAAGTTAACCCAACGATTTATTTTATTATAAATCTAGTCACGGCCACAAAAGTTTCTTAATCAGATAATTAATTTCGGTCAACGACGACTATCTTCAAACCTGGCATAATCCAGTTTACATCTTGTCTTTAAACCGCCAACATATAGACGTCCATGGTACAGAATTTTCTGTGTGAGTGTGACTGCACCATCTACAGGGTGACAAATTATTGAACTGTATGAAAAAAACGTAAATTAGTTACAAACTACGGCGTGCACACACTTTAGGCGATATGTAAAAGTCACTACAGATGTTCGGATTTAGGTTATGACATGTTCGATATGCCTGCCATCAATGGCGATGATGCGGCACAGACGAATAGCGAAATTCATGACCCGCTGAAGTGTCACATCATCGATGCTGTCGATGCTCCTGAATAGCTGTTTTTAGCACAACAATGGTTTTGAGGCTATTGCTGTACACCTTGTCTTTAGTACAGCCTCACAAAAAGGAGTCGCACTTGTTCACATTCGGAGAATATGGCGACCAATCTAGGCCCATCCCAGTGGCATCTGGGTACCCCAGAGAAAGAATGCGGTCCTCTGGGACCTCACTCTCCTGCTTCGATGGGGTCGAGCCCAGTCTTGCGTGAACCACATCTTCTCGAAATCAGGGTCACTTTGGATAACGTGGATGAAATAATCTTTCAACACTTTCACGTCCATCAAGGAATATCGCACCGATTATTCAGTGAGTGAACATTGCACAGCACAGTCACCCTTTGAGAGTGAAGAGGCTACTCGATCGCGAAATTCGGATTCTCAGTCCCCCAAATGTGCCGATTTTGCTTACTGACAAACTCATCCAAACGGAAGTAGGCTTCGTCACTAAACTGAACCGTGCATGCGCATACTAATTCCCATCATGCACCGCGGCCAATCGTGCAGTTTAGACGTCCTAGCGCAAACCGTTCAGAAATTATGACAATAATTGTGACCCTGTATATGTGCAATGACTCAGGTCTGAAGACGGTCATCTTTGACCGAAATTAATTACCAAATTAGTAAACTTTGATGGTCCGTGACACGATTTATAATAAAATAAATATTTCCTTGATCGCTGTGGAAGCTTATTGCAAATATGTTGCAACTCGATAATACAATGCATTTATTTCTCTGAGTTTCTCGTTTATCAGATACATGCTTGTCCGGTTAATTAACTTCTTATGTATTTTTATGTTCGTGTGTCATTGCTACTTGTTTTAATATGGCATTTTACGAACTACAAGACGCTTTAGATTATGTGAAGCATCTTAATTTTCAAGCAGTTTTTAAAAAAAATACACATTTTTGCCACTTTTGTTATTAGATTGCAAAGCCAGGCTAACAAAATTTTTAGTTTATAAAACTGAACTGACCTTTAAAATCTCTGAAAATAGTCATCTGAACTTTCTTCTTCTTCTTTTTCTTTTTCCTTTTCGTCATCATCGTTGTCCTCATATCTATGATAGTCTTCAATGCCGCAGAGTGCTTTATTTATGCCGCACTTCTTGAAAGATTTGACAATAATGTCTTTTCTCACTCTAGGCCACGATTGTTTTATCCACTGATACATTTGCTTGATTGTAGGTCGTTTTAAAGCTCCCTTCTGGGTGAATTCATGTTGGGTTTGATCCATCATACATTCGTTCCATTCCTCTCTCATATACACTTTAAATGGTTTATTTTTCGAGACATCAAGAACTTGATGTCGTGAAGTAAGACCTCTTGGAATAACAGCAAGCTATGTATTTCCCTCCCTCAACTTCTCTTTCACAGAATTTTTTTAAATGGCTGCTAAACTGATATAGCACAAACAGATACTTCTTCAATAAAGCACCTTTCCTTCTCCCCACACTCTGTTAATCCATAATTTCATATCAGTCTCGTCCATCGAGTCGTCGTCATGTACGCGAACAACAACACATGACGGTGTTTCAGAAGGTTTTGACATGGTTTTGCGACTGAAATTGATCATTGTATTAAGTTTAGTAGCGTCAGAACAACATGAAAGGACAACCGTGTAGTGCATTTTTTCATGTCCCCTTGTTTTTATACTTACAGTTTTAGCACATTTCATGGCAACAGTTCTGTTACTTGACACATCAGATGTCAGAGGAGTTTCGTCCATATTTGCAATTTGCCTTAGTTCCACACTGGTTTTCTTCCGATGTTGAATAATAAAGCGATGGAAAGATAATATTTTCTCTTCATACTCTTGTGGCGTTTTCTGAGATATTTTGGCTTTGGTCCCCTTCATGAAATTGTAACACCAATGAACTCCACCGTTAAAGACTTTTAATTTTCCCTGTAATGCTACTTTACGAGCGTATATTTGAATCGTTTTCGTATTAATTCCAGTACCATTGTGGCAGTGTCTTAGAGTCCATTTCAAAACGCCATCTTCCAGTTTTGGCCATTTTATGTCCAATCCTCTATTTGCACAGTTTTTTCAGTTCTTCTTTACTAGCCCGTCAATCGGGAATGGTTTTTTCCATGTTCTTCTGCATATGCTCTTAGTTTCAATTTATAGCCCGCATTATATGAATACCTTTTATTTTTTCCATTACGAAACTAGCTACTGACAAAAAGAATGTACTTTTAGCGATAACACAAATCATTTTCAGCTCAAGCTGACTGGCACCGTAGACTGCAATGACGCGTCGCAGGCTAGACAGTGTTCTGGGTTTGTGGTGGGAGGACGGAGGCAGACATTGTTAGCAAGCTTGTGAATCACCGCGACTCATGTTCGTCGTATCATTGCATTGCTGCTGCCAGTCGAATCCAATGTTGGCAGGTAAAGATAGGTTTCCCACGGCGTCGAATATATGGCCATCTGGAGACTGGCGGGAATTTGAAATCAAATATTGGACACTTTTGTATTAATTTAGAGTATAAGACGCATCTGAATTTTGGAGGCAATTTTGCGAAGAAAAATGTGCGTCCTATAGTCCGTAAAATACGGTATATCAGACTCCTTATACGAAAAGACTTGAGAAAGTAAGTTACATATGCTGTCCCACGATAAGACAATTGCGCAGCAACAGTGGCGCATCCTCAGATGAGAGTACATATTCCGGGTTTCCTGGAGAGTCAGTTCTACTGCGGAACGGGAAACATGTGCATCACAGTGTGCGAATGGAATGATGTGGTAACTGTAAACGTCTTCCGGAGCTGGAGTACGTGGGATGGTACACTTCTTGTTGGCAAAACTTCAAATTTGCACATAGATTCACTATGAAATTCTCGTGGTATGTGAACCAAGTGCAACGCCACGTCCAGCCACAGTGGAATGGTGCAAGCAGTTTTACCAAGGCCGCATGGACGTGGCTGATGCTAATCGGGGAGGAAGGCCCTCCACATCGACTACAGACGAATATGTCCAGACAACCGAGGAACTGATCCGTAGTAATCGCAGATTTTCGAACGATGAGGACATTCACACATATTTATCTGTTTCCGGAAGGCTTTTGACACTCTACCACACAAGCGACTCGTAGTGAAACTGCGTGCGTATGGAATATCATCTCAGTTATGTGACTGGATTTGTGATTTCCTGTCAGAAAGGTCACAGTTCGTAGTAATTGACGGAAAGTCATCGAGTAAAACAGAAGTGATTTCTGGCGTTCCCCAAGGTAGTGTTATGGGCCCTTTGCTGTTCCTTATCTATATAAATGATCTGGAAGACAATCTGAGCAGCCGTCTTCGGTTGTTTGCAGATTACGCTGTCGTTTATCGACTAATAAAGTCTTCACGGTAAATGATGACAGCCAAAACAGTTGCAGGATAAAGATTTATTAAAATTCTTGACCAAGGTTTCGGTATACATAAATATACCTTTATCAGAAGTAAAAAATCTAAAATTACATCCTGCAATGGACATTAATAAAACAATTGTGCCAAAGGTGTCGTCAATAGTTAAGACAGTTACGATAGTTCATAGGCGAAGTACTGGTGCTAAACTGTGTTCTCATTGACCCTGTGTCCATAATCATGTTGTACAAATGGAGATGATGTCTTAACTATTGACGACGCCTTTGGCACAATTGTTTTATTAATCTTCATTGCAGGACGTAATTTTAGAGTTTTTACTTCTGATGAAGGTATATTTACATATACCGAAACCTTGGTCAAGAATTTTAATAAATCTTTATCCTGCAACTGTTTTGGCTGTCATCATTTGACATGAAGAATTTCAACAGTTGCTGTTTCAGCCATGTTTAAAATCTTGGACTAATAAAGTCATTATAAGATCAAAACAAACTGTAAAACGATTTAGAAAAAATATCTTAATGATGCGAAAAGTGGCAGTTGACCCTAAATAACGAAACGTGTGAGGTCATCCACATGAGTGCTTAAAGGAATTCGTTAAGCTTCGGTTACCCGATAAATCAGTTTAATCTAATAATCGTAAATTCAACTAAATACCGAGGTATTACAATTACGAACAACTTAAATGGGAAGGAACATATAGAAAATGATGTGGGAAAGGCTAACCAAAGACTGCGTTTTATTGGCACGACACTAAGAAAATGTAACAGACCTACTAAGGAGACTGCCTACACTACGCTTGTCCGTCCTCTTTCAGAATACTGCTGCGCGGTATGGGATCCTTACCAGATAGGACTGACCGAGTACATCGGAAAAGTTCAAAGAAAGGCAGCTCGTTTTGTATTATCGCGAAATATGGGAGAGAGTGTCACAGAAATGATACAGGATGTGGGCTGGAAATTATTAAAAGAAAGGTGTTTTTCGTTACGATGGAATCTTATCACTAAATTCCAATCAATAACTTTTTCCTCCGAATACGAAAATATTTTGTTGACACCGACCTACATAGGGAGGAACGATCACCACGATAAAATAATGTAAATCAGAGCTCTTACGGAAAGATATAGGTGTTCATTCTTTTCGCGCGCTATACGAGATTGGAATTATAGAAAAATGTGAAGGTGGTTCGATGAACCCACTGCCAGGCACGTAAATGTGATTTGCAGAGTATCCATGTAGATTTGAACGTAAATACGTTTTCAGGGTAAAATAATTCAACATCTTCGTGCGCTCCATTAATTCCTCTACCGTACGTATTACAGTATGACCGTATCGTCGTCACAACGATTAATATTAGACTATTTCTTTCTTAATCTCCGTGCGCTGAGTGAATAAACTATTTTCAAAATCGTTCATCAAGATTTCGTTCGTTATGCTCCGCGGTCTACTACCCATAGCTTCAGTTTGTTTTGATAAATGTTACTATCAAAAGTGAAATAACTGAATCTGACAGACGGCTCTAATACCTCTATGAACTCAGTTTCTACTCTTAACTCATAATGTTGAAGCAAAAATGCGTCTAATACAAAGAATCTCGCCTTTTGGTACATGTGAAAATAGACAAAAAATGCGCGAAGAAGGAAGTATCCTAATGAGAAGCAAATCGGTAGATCTACAGACAAACAAGTTATTACAAGTTCAGAAAAAAATTGGATTATTTATTCAACAGAAAAAGCTTCAGAAATTGAGCAGGTCAATAACGCGCTTCTCTGTCTCTGCCCATGTTAGAAGCAGTTATTCAGCTTCATAATGATTAATAAGAGCTGTCTAATTGGCGAGTTAGATCGTCAAAATCCCGAGCATGTTGGATGGCCCACCCATAATGCATCAAACATTCTCAATAGGGGAGAGATACAAAGACCTTGCTGGCCGAAGTAAGGTTTGGCAAGCACCAAGACAAGCAACAGAAACTCTCGTCGAGTGTGGAAGGGCATTATCTTGCTGAAATGTAAGGCCAGGGTGGCTTACCACAAAGGGCAACAGCGGATGTAGAGTATCGTCGACGTACCGTTGTGCGGTAAGGGTGCTGCATATGAGAACTAAAGGTGTCCTGCTATGAAATGAAATGGTACCCGAGAGCATCAGTGGTGGTTGCCGGACACCAAGGTGGACGACAGTCAGGTTGGTCTCCCACCGCTATCCGTAGTGTCTCCAGACACGTCTTTGCCTCTCATCGGGACTCTGTTCGAAGCTTGTAAGGTGGCTATAATTTCCCACCTTACAAGCACCCATCCACATACTTTGCCATGATCTACAAACACAATTAGGTACCATGTGATAGGTTGTACACCGCATATATGTATATATAAAGGAGACTGACATTGTCACGTATGCCTCATAAATAATTGTTAACGCTTATTGCATGAGTGTCTTTATTATCATACTAGTAGAGATTGGAGCAACAGTGGACATGAAGCGGCAGGCGGATCTCAAACCCTGGGTGGAAGGCTTAAACACAGGAAGTAGCAAGACGGACGTTGGGACACCTGAGCGCTGGGGCACAATAGAGTCGCGACCGGCAGGTATTGTAGCCGGACGGGAAGGATTATACTTCGGAAACTACGAAAAGATTGGACGCAGCTGAGAGGAACGAAGAAGTGTCACCTCGGAAACCATGGAAGGCTGGGTTATTTCCCAGAATTTTTACTCAGAACCGTACCATTGTACGAGTATAGGGTTTTCCTCACAAACATTCAGCGCTGGACGACAAAAGACTAAAATATGGATGGTCGGCGTTCGGAAGAATCTGTAGAGAAGGAGAATATTCCGTGGTTCTGGAAATATGATTTTTTGGAATTACGAGGGAGGGGAGCCGAGCCTTGCTGGGAGGTCAGCAATGGAGAGATGTGGTCTTTCGTTGTGAGCGCCCATGTGTGACGGTCGTTCGATATCAGCTTTGTTGGTACAGACGGACTTGCTGTCTTTGCTCTCAGGAGAGTTTATAGTTAGATCAGTTAGACACTGTACTGTTGCGAACCTATACGATTCTGGACTTCACCACCGGGTTAGAAGTCGTTGCGGAGTATGCAGCGTTCAGTAATTGAGAGCACTTCCTCTGCCTATACTTACGTTGAGACATTATCTGAACTCTGTCCTTGTGGGTGGGAGTTCGCGTTTCTTGTCTATAGAACACAGAGAGGAGAAAGTTTTAGAGTATATTAGTCAGAGGATCGCCTTCTGCCGTCCTAGTGTTTGAAAGAGTTTATTTGTGGCTGGAGTTCTTCCATCATGGCAGACGAGTACGAGAACCGTCGCTTCGACGCACCGGACGCAGTACAAACGGCGATACCGCAAACTGCTTCGGCTTTTTAGGGCTATAAAAGCTAAACAGCTGTGATCAGGTTAGTTTATTTCCACTGAGGTTCCACACCACCGTAGATCATCTTTGGACGTAGTATGTTCTAGTGTTTGGTACGTGGATGATGCCAGTCATTTTGCGTTATTGATATTACGTCGCGCAGTCGTAACAACGGGCAGACACGGGCAATTGGTTAGTAATTTTACTTAAGAAATGTAAACTTTGTAATATTAAGTTTTTTTAATCTACAATAAATATACGAGGGCCGTTCAGTAAGTAACCTCCGGTTGATTTAAAAAAATACACCAAGTTAAATAAAAATATTTTAATATATACATCTTACAACTACATCTTTGCACTATTTTTCTACATAGTCTCCATAGCGATTGCGGCACTTATCGTATCTCTTGACAAGCTTTGAAATTCCTTCTGCATAAAAATCACCCGCTTGTGCCTGGAGCCAGCCTGTGGCCGCATCTTTGAGCTCTTCGTCGTCATCAAACCGCTGTGACCCGAGCCATTTCTTCAAATGCATGAAGAGGTGATAATCACTTGGCGCCAGGTCTGGGCTGTAAGTTGGATGGTTGATAACGTCCCACTTGAAGGACTCAAGAAGGGCCGTTGTTCTGCGAGCAGAGTGAGGACGGGCGTTATCGTGCAAAAAAACGATACCGGAAGTCAGCACGGCGTTTGTTCTGTATAGCCCGTCGTAACTTTTTTATTGTTTCACAGTACACGTCTTGATTAATGGTCGTACCACGTTCCATGAATTCAACCAACAACACCCCTTTGGCATCCCAAAACACAGTTGCCATCAGTTTTCTGGCAGAAAAATCTTGCGAGGCTTTTCTTCGTTGGGTAGGCGAATTTGAATGTGCCCACATCTTTGATTGTTCTTTTGTCTCAGGGTTCACGTACTTACTCCAGGTTTCGTCACCGGTCACGATTCTGTTTAACAATGGTTCTCCTTCGTCCTCATAACGTGACAGAGAGTCTAATGCAGAGGCCATTCTTTGAGTTTTGTGGTGGTCGGTAAGAATTTTGGGCACCCATCGTGCACAGAACTTATGGTAACCCAATCTTGCTGTCACTATCTCGTACAAGAGAGTCTTAGAAATCTGTGGAAAACCAGTAGGCAACTCCGACATTGAGAAACGTCGATTTTCACGAACTTTTGCATCAACTGTCTGAACGAGTTCGTCAGTCACCAATGATGGTCTACCACTCCTCTCTTCATCATGAACGTTTTCTCGTCCACTTTTAAATAAACGTACCCATTCACGGACAACTCTTTCACTCATAACTCTTGGTCCGTACACGGCACAAAGCTCACGATGAATAGCTGCTGCAGAATATCCTTTGGCTGTAAAAAACCTTATGACAGCACGCACTTCACATTTGGCGGGGTTTTCTATTGCAGCACACATTTCAAACTGCCACAAAAACTAAACTAGCGCAGGTACGACGTTCACTCGACCACGGCTTGATGCCGACTGACCTGTTGAGTGCGTGAACGCACAGATGGCGTCGCTACTCCCCCCACAACCTGCACTGTGACCAATCGGAGGTTACTTTCTGAACCGCCCTCGTATAAGCAGGAACAACGTTTATGATTTAGTAGTATTAATTGCCTTAATCATTCATTTATGTTTAGGTTGTAATTTATATGTTAAAGTTCATTAAGAGATCCTAAGATCTGCTTCAGGGGGTAGTCAGACAGGGCCGAATGTTCATTTTAGCGTTTATTATTTTTCGTTGCGCACATTCATTTTACACCTGCCTGGAGTAGCATCTAGTAGGTATGCCACCTCTATCGGGAGCGTCTCCACACACGCCTTCACTGGCCACGGGGCTCAATTCGAAGCGGGACTCATCACTGAAGACATTTCTACTCCATTGAGTATCCAGCCAGAAGACGCACTATCCTGTATCACTGTTTAAGCAATTTAAGGAAATCGTTGTTACTGAACGCTCCGAATGAACGTTATGTTATTTGATCTACATATAAAAATTACTTCGATGCATTCTATGTAGGTTGGGTATAGGTGTGGTAGTCGAAACATGCCACGCACAATGGGGTAATAAAGGAGAATAACGCAGCCGAAAACGAATTATTTACTTTCTACATGTATCAACAATACGGTTATGGCGCCACAGAGTGGTTGCAGTATTTTTGATACACGGATTAGTCCAGTCAACGAAGGAAAGTTAAGGGAAAAATAGTGTAGTCGCAAAGTTTTGTACAGAGGTAGGACGATTTTTGCTCAGTGGTAGGAGGGAGTGCCATGAGTAACATGCTTAAAATTTGACCTGTAGTGTGTGAGCATTGGGTGGTAAGGGGATTTAAATATAACTTTTTTCTGTTTTTCTTTAATAAATCGAAAACCGCGGGTTCCAGAGGAAATATTTCTTAGTGCAAAAATAAACTACATTAAAATGCCTAGAAAAATGTCCTATTTATTTTTTTCTCTGCGGGTAATATTTTCTGTGTTACAAGGCCTGGAAAAATCGCAGTTTACTAAAAGTAATAGAGTTTTAATGGTATAAAATTAGTGTTTACTGTGAAATGAGTGGGATAAGAACACACATTAAATGTAACACATCTACACTCATGCTCATAAATTAAGGATAATGCTGATACATGGTGAAAGAACGCTCTGGTGGACGGTTTGCGAGTTTAGATCACCTCGGGGCCTGACCATGCGGCGCATTTGACCTGAGGTTGTCGCACGGTGGCGCTGGCAGCAGTCCACATACGCAGAGGTGGGTTTGTGCATGTCAGAACATGGTGCAGTGCAGATGTGGTAATGGTGACTGTGTGCTAAAGATGGCTCAAAGAACACATATTGATAACATTATGAGGGGCAGAATACTAGGTCGACTGCAGGCTGGTCAAACACAGCAGGTCGTAGCACGGGCTCTCCGTGTGCCACAAAGTGTGATCTCAAGATTACGGCAACGATTCCAGCAGACAGGAAACGTGTCCAGGCGCTACAATACGGGACGTCCACAGTGTACAACACCATCAGTGGTGGACGGTTTGCGAGTTTAGATCACCTCGGGGCCTGACCATGCGGCGCATTTGACCTGAGGTTGTCGCACGGTGGCGCTGGCAGCAGTCCACATACGCAGAGGTGGGTTTGTGCATGTCAGAACATGGTGCAGTGCAGATGTGGTAATGGTGACTGTGTGCTAAAGATGGCTCAAAGAACACATATTGATAACATTATGAGGGGCAGAATACTAGGTCGACTGCAGGCTGGTCAAACACAGCAGGTCGTAGCACGGGCTCTCCGTGTGCCACAAAGTGTGATCTCAAGATTACGGCAACGATTCCAGCAGACAGGAAACGTGTCCAGGCGCTACAATACGGGACGTCCACAGTGTACAACACCATCAGTGCCCACAGACGGCCACGGAGTACTGCAGGTAGCCTTGCTCGGGACCTTACCGCAGCCACTGGAACAGTTGTTTCCAGACACGCATTCTACAGACGACAGAACAGACATGGTTTATTCGCCCAGAGACCTACAAGGTGCATTCCACTGACCCCTGGTCACAGGAGAGCCCGTAAAGCCTCGTGTCAAGAACACAGTACATGGTCACTGGAACAGTGGCCCCAGGTTATGTTCACGGACGAGTCCAGGTATAGTCTGAACAGTGATTCCCGCCGGGTTTTCATCTGGCGTGAACCAGGAACCAGATACCAACACCTTAATGTCCTTGAAAGGGACCTGCATGGAGGTCGTGGTTTGATGGTGTGGGGTGGGATTATGACTGGTGCACGTACACCCCTGCATGTCTTTGACAGAGGAATTGTAACAGGTCAGGTGTATCGGGACGTCATTTTGCACCAGTATGTCCGCCTTTTCAGGGGTGCAGTGGGTCTCACCTTCCTCCTGATGTACGATAACGCTCGGCCCCACCAAGCTGCCATCGTGGAGGAGTACCTTGAAACAGAAGATATCAGGCGAATGGAGTGGCCTGCCTATTCTCCAGACCTAAACCCCGTCGAGCACGTCTGGGATGCTCTCGGTCGACGTATCGCTGCACGTCTTCAAACCCGTAGGACACTTCAGGAGCTCCGACAGGCACTGGTGCAGGAATGGGAGGCTATACCCCAGCAGCTGCTCGACCACCTGATCCAGAGTATGCCAACCCGTTGTGCGGCCTGTGTACGTGTGCACGGTGATCGTATCTCATATTGATGTCTGGGTACTTGAGCAGGAAACAGTGGCGTTTTGTAGCACATGTGTTTCGGGACGATTTTCTCAACTTATCACCAATACTGTGGACTTACAGATCTGTGTCGTGTGTGTTCCCTATGTGCCTATGCTATTAGCGCCAGTTTTGTGTAGTGCTACGTTGTGTGGCACTGCATTCTGCAATTATCCTTATTTTATGAGCATGAGTGTAGGTGCAGTAGAACCGTATTGAATGACAAATGGCGTTGTGGGGGTGTAACAGGGTGTAGGGGCCAGGGGGAAGGGTAGAAGCAGGAGGGAAGGTAGGCTGCCGGATTGTGGTGACGGAATTTCCTTCTCTATAGATCTGCTGACTGAAGAGGTGATTCCCAAAGCTATGTACTCCACTGCGTCACAAGAAGCCAGTACAGGGTGTTTCACAAAGTTACACCGATCCTCAGTTTTGCATTTTTCAGTCGGCTACTCACGCACGCACCCCCTAACCGTTGCACGTTTTCGCAGACGCGACGCTGGAGGAGCTGAACCTGTCGGCGACGCAGCTGGAGCAGCTGGACGACGAGAGCCTGCTGGGGGAGTGGCCGCGCCTGCGCAGTCTGGCGCTCAGCGCTATGCCGCGCCTGCGCAGACTGGGCCCGCGCGCGCTCTCCTCCCTGACGCAGCTGGAGCAGTTCCTGTGCGCCTTCAACGGCCAGCTGCACGAAGTCCACCCACTCGCCACCGCCGGGCTCGAAAACCTGCGCTGGGTGAGGCCTGCTTCCGCCCGTTAATTACCATTATGTGGCTAACCTCGTCGTGACTGAACGGCGGCTCTGCATCTTGTGATAACTGTGTAGTCTCTCACTGTGAGACGTGTCTATTTTGTGATATGGGGTAATACGCTACAACAATTGCGGTTCAAAGGGTTCGCTAACTTTACACCATTCAGGTAATGCACAAATGTCGCGTAAGTTCGAAGTTTTGTTAAAAATACAAGATGTAATATAATCCGGCATTTTCTATGACATCTGGATGCAAAATTTCATTAGCTTTTCAGGGCAAAAAACCGCAAGCCTTATCTACAGTAGTTTTTGAGATAGACGCGTTTTAACAGTGGGCTGCATTTTGAAAGTTCAGCCGGAATCGGTGTCTTCTGCAGTCCACTCAAATGTCGATATCTCCGAAACTATTAGACGTAGACACTTGCGGGTTACAGCACTGCAATCTGCAACATTTTGTTGTCAATTTGGCTGTAGTATTAATGAAATTCGCCAGCTTTGCACGATTCAGGCAATTCACAAATGTCACGCAAGTTCGAAGTTTTGTTAAGAATACAAGACGTAATGTAATACGGCATTTTCTATGACATCTGGACGCAAAATTTCATTAGCTTTTCAGGGCAAGTGTGTTCTTGTGTTCTTGTATTCACATTTTAAGCACAAACCTTGAATCCCCTTCAAAGTACTCTCCACTTGCACACATACAATTGTTTAATCTTTTATTTCATTTTCAAAACATTGTTTAAATTCATGTTTTATGATGCTATATAGCGCTCCCGTCATTTTTTATTCACCTCAGCAAATCAGCAACAAGCTTTCCTTTCAGGTCACTTTTCGTTCTAGAAAACAAAAAAAGTCGCATGGGGCAAGGTCGGGTGGATATCGGGGGTTGGTAACAGGGGTCATACCATTATCGGTCAAGATTTGTCGTACACACAGGGCTGTGTGGCGGCAGGGGCATTCTCATGCTTTGAATTATGCTCACGAGCATAGCACCAAGTTTCGTCACTTGCGATAATTTTTGAAAAAAAATTCGCTTATTAATCATATGGCAAAATACTCTACTTTTTGTGTGCTGCCGTCATTTGCCAAAATCTTGTTTCGATACCTCGAACGGTTCATTTGATAAGTGGGATTTATAACTGTTTCTTTCTGGCTTTCTCGCATATGAGGCAACATATGACCTAAAACGTACGAAATGCAAATTCATAGCGACCCTTATTTTTCGCTGCAAACTTTAAGAATTTCTTGCAGTAATACCGAAATATCACAATAACTATGAGAACTAACGAAATGATGTGCAGTTCATCATGAAGCTGACGAATTAACCTGTAAGATGAGCGAGAATCATATGTTTTTAGCGGATAGTTTCTTTACAGTCGTTTGAGAAAGATCGCAGATCGGCCAGCTTGCGAGGCATGCTGTTTACGCACTGAATCGAATTCTACCTGTTAACAACCGATTAATTATGCCTGTGCAGGCTACTTTGCACTCTGGTCAAAGCTGCACTGTGTAACTTTTGAAAAGAACACGGGTTACAGAGGATGATTTCGAAGTTCCGTAACATCCACTTAGAAAAATTTATAAATGACAGTGATGGAAAACTTCTGCGTTATTTGATTTTCAAACAACTGAACAAAACTGAACGTACTCAGACACTTCTCTCTTTACTTAATTTGATCAACACTAAACTGACACACTATATTTTTTTTTAGCGTAACGCAATCTGACTTTCAATAATCCCTACAAAAGAAAGACCCTGACTAACAATAACATATAGCTTTCATGAATCACTTACCTCACAAAAATCTTCGTTACTCGAACTACTGCAATACAGCGAGCGCCAATACTGCCAGCTCCCATACCCGGTGCCGGGGAGAGGGGGGGGGGGGGGGGGGGGAGGGGCGGGGAAGGTGGGCGAGGGTGGAAGGGGGGGGGGCAGCTGCGGCCACCTAGCTGTCAGGGAAAGGGCAAAGTATAGCATAATTACATATTTTTTTAAAGAAAATGATTTAAAAGACAGTATTACGTAGGTTTTAACAGGGTCAGAACTGGAACTATTTATGGCTAGTTACAAGTCACCACTCGTCATCCAAAATATTAAAAACACTCCACACGCCCTGGTTTAGAACCTCCCTCCCCCGACAGACTATCCTATGGATGTCCTTGCTACCTAGTACCGACAAAGGAACGGCTGCGAATGAGAGAGGGACAAGAACAGAACGTGAAAAAGCCCATTCACTATACGTACATGCACCTCCAGTACAGACAGTAAATTGTAGGAAAAGCTTATTGTAAACATTAGAGCAACTGAATGCATGACCTCAGCTGCCAACGGTACAGTTGCCGGCCGGTGTGGCCGTGCGGTTAAAGGCGCTTCAGTCTGGAACCGCGTGACCGCTACGGTCGCAGGTTCGAATCCTGCCTCGGGCACGGATGTGTGTGATGTCCTTAGGTTAGTTAGGTTTAATTAGTTCTAAGTTCTAGGCGACTGATGACCTCAGAAGTTAAGTCGCATAGTGCTCAGAGCCATTCAACGGTACAGTTGCAGAAAGCCAAGGTCGCCTACATCCCAGGATGGATGACAGTTTTGGAACGCTTGCCACCTGAACCCAAAGAAGCCTTCACAAGGAAATCTTTGGGGACAGGAGCGTGCGGGGACAAAGGCAACGTAAGATGTGGAGCAAGACCGATCACAACAACGTCAATGTGGCGAAAAATAAACCATGTTCATGCACGACTGTCTTACGCAGAGCTGTTTCAGAAGTTTAGCAACTGATCAGCAGCTTCAGAGAAAAAATGTTCTCAAGAAATTAGCTGTAAATAGTCCATTACAGATTAAAAGGCATAATAATGTCCATAATTACAATGATCTAAGAAAAAATGATTCTTACTGAGGACAGAGAAGAAGCTCCATCTCTGCTATATCTCTACATATCTTCGTAGCTTGCTGCTAATAAACATATCTAGGTGTCAAAACTTGAGAAGATAAGCAGCAACTGTCAACATCGGACATCTTCAGGCTGGCAGAGCTGCGCTGAAGTTGGTTGAGGCTTATAATATAGTAATAATAATAATAATAATAATAATAATTCAGTTTGGTCAGCGAGCTTCTGCGAGTCTTTCAGTCGCACCCCACTTCGGCGAACAGATCGTCCCTAAGTACGAGGTGCATTCAAGTTCTAAGGCCTCCGATTTTTTTCTCCGGACTGGAAAGAGATAGAAACATGCGCATTGTTTTAAAATGAGGCCGCGTTCATTGTCAATACGTCCCAGAGATGGCAGCACCATACGGCAGATGGAATTTTACCGCCAGCGGCGAGAATGAGAACTGTTTTAAATACTTAAAATGGCGACGTTTTCCTTACTTGAACAGCGTGCAATCATTCGTTTTCTGAATTTGCGTGGTGTGAAACCAATTGAAATTCTTCGACAGTTGAAGGAGACATGTGGTGATGGAGTTATGGATGTGTTGAAAGTGCGTTTGTGGGTGCAACGGTTTAATGAAGGCAGAACATCGTGTGACAACAAACCGAAACAACCTCGGGCTCGCACAAGCCGGTCTGATGACATGATCGAGAAAGTGGAGAGAACTGTTTTGTGGGATCACGAATGACTGTTGAACTGATCGCCTCCAGAGTTGGCATTTCTGTGGGTTCTGTGCACACAGTCCTGCATGACGACCTGAAAATGCGAAAAGTGTCATCCAGGTGGGTGTCACGAATGCTGACAGACGACCACATGGCTGCCCGTGTGGCATGTTGCCAAGCAATGTTGACACGCAATGACAGCATGAATGGGACTTTCTTTTCGTCGGTTGTGACAATGGATGAGACGTGGATGCCATTTTTCAATCCAGAAACAAAGCGCCAGTCAGCTCAATGGAAGCACACAGGTTCACCGCCACCAAAAAAATTTCGGGTAACCGCCAGTGCTGAAAAAATGATGGTGTCCATGTTCTGGGACAGCGAGGGCGTAATCCTTACCCATTGCGTTCCAAAGGGCACTATGGTAACAGGTGCACCCTACGAAAATGTTTTGAAGAACAAATTCCTTCCTGCACTGCAACAAAAACGTCCGGGAAGGGCTGCGCGTGTGCTATTTCACCAAGACAACGCACCCGCACATCGAGCTAACGTTATGCAACAGTTTCTTCATGATAACAACTTTGATGTGATTCCTCATGCTCCCTACTCACCTGACCTGGCTCCTAGTGACTTTTGGCTTTTTCCAACAATGGAAGACACTCTCCGTGGACGCACATTCACCAGCCGTGCTGCTATTGCCTCAGCGATTTTCCAGTGGTCAAAACAGACTCCTAAAGAAGCCTTCGCCGCTGCCATGGAATCATGGCGTCAGCGTTGTGAAAAATGTGTACGTCTGCAGGGCGATTACGTCGAGAAGTAACGCCAGTTTCATCGATTTCGGGTGAGTAGTTATTTAGAAAAAAAATCGGAGGCCTTAGAACTTGAATGCACCTCATACTTCATATATCCTACTGAGGAAAGAGGACGTACTGTTTGGCGTGGTATCAGAACCAAATGGCGTTCCTGTCTTCCGTTCACACACTGAGAGGAAAAGGTTAGGTTAAAGGCAAACTGGTATATTCTGTGATTCGTCCGCAATTGGATCACACGTAATTTCGGTTTCCAGGGCACCAGCTCCGACTGCATTAAAGATAATAATTGCATATTTGATGAAGGAAGTGCACCGTCTAATGTTCCGTCGGCGCCGTCTTTATTAGAGACAGACCAAAAATTAAGTTTGGACAAGTGAAGAACAGGAACTCAACCACAGTCTTTGAGGAAACGAACCCAGTTTTCGCCAGGATTGATTGTGAGGAAACCTCAGGAAACTTAAATCAGGATGATCGGGATGGTATTTGAGCCCTTCTCACCCTGCAAATCATCACTTTCTGAAATCGTTGCCGATATTGTCAGGATCTCGTGCAGCACGACCACGAATCAGAGGCCGATTACTGTTTTAGAAATTCATCATAGCAGCAATCATAGCAATTGCGGGGGAAGCAAGTAGTACCAAAAGATACTGTAAAGTATCATGAATTAACATTCCACTCCACCTTGACCTGCAGACAAGGTGATATTAAATGATATCGAAGGCAAGGAAACGATTAGTATTTCTCAAATTAACGAAAGGGAAATTCAATGGAACGACGACGCCGGTATTAATGTACACTGATTGTAGCTTCATACGACCAACTTTGGAGTACGCGGCACTGGTATGGCAAACATCAAAAGCACACACACCAAAAAATTGTAGTAAAGGACGGAGAATACCACGGATAGTCGTAAGAACTTGTCCTAGAACCAGCAGTGGAGATCTATACAAGCTGCCGGCCTCTGGTGGCCGAGCGGTTCTAGGCGCTACAGTCTGGAACTGCGCGACCGCTATGGTCGCAGGTTCGAATCCTGCCTCGGGCATGGATGTGTGTGATGTCCTTAGGTTAGTTAGGTTTAAGTAGTTCCAAGTTCTAGGGGACTGATGACCTGAGATGTTAAGTCCCATAGTGCTCAGAGCCATTTGAACCATCTATACCAGCTAACCAATATTCAGCCCTTAGAACAAAGAATGTTACAATTAACAGCTAACTATGGGCTACCAAGAATTTCTATGGAAACCAAAACAAAAGAACTCCTCAGACAGCAATGAATACATTTAAATTTTCCGATATCCAAGTACCTGTACCGTACAAGCGCTATCGCTAGAGCGATACAAACAATATATCGGGGATTGCACGATTTCGAAGGAATTCAACAATAGGAAAATATACCGCAGCATGTACAAGATCAAAATGAATGGCAGACGCTCCATCCATCGTCACCTTAGTTGGCGTGAGTAATGAGTGGATGGGCAAATATCTATTAGGAACATTACGTATGTAGATTGTGGACAGTTGAGAATGTGGGTCTCATGGGAAGCGTGCAAGGGATAAGTCCCTGCAGTCACGCTATTAATCTGTGTCCTCGGTGGCTCAGCTGGATAGAGCGTCTGGCATGTAAGCAGGAAATCCCGGGTTCGAATTCCGGTCGGGGCACACATTTTCAGCTGTCCCCATCGACGTATATCAACAACACCTGTGCAGCTGAGGATTTCAATTAATTATCATTTGTTCTAGAGAAGCTCCACTGTTATCAACGGTATCCGTTCGTTCGAGGTTACTTTCTTCATATAAGATCAAAATGAGTATGACGAATAATAAAGAATGTAAAGCATACGAATTAACACTACGGAGGTTTTTAGGGAGATTTTCCCTCAGTAAGAAACAAAATTCGGGGTCTTAATTATTTCACCTCCCAGCCAAAGTAGCATACTAACTTAAAATAAGCAAAATCGCACAACTTCGAAATTAAACAAATAGGTAGTGCTACCTCTGCGTAAACAATTACCTTTGGCTCAAATGAACTCTATGTCGAAAACGAACCCGCCATTCCCATCAGGAATGGAATGAATTAGCCAACGTACCTTGTGTCTGTGTACCCCCAAAATGTTACCACACTTCACAAGATCTCGAATGTAATACACTCCACATGCTCTCCGGTATCCGTCTTTTCGTTCCCAAGCACTTCTTTTACCAACTGATTAAATTTCCACCTCTCTTCACGACCCTCAAATATCATTGCCAATCCAATACATCCGCTACTCGAAGAATAAAATTCTATTGTCTGTCCTGTACTCCCCAACATGATCCCCTCTCCGCCCCCACCTGAAGGGAACTTCAGCAGGCTCTATCTTCCTAACCCACCACACTGCGCTGACATTTACCCATTCTATAACCTGTAGGTTTATCTCTCATGACCCCTCCTTAGATCAAGCTTCCAGCATTCCTCGGTGGCCTGCATAGTGCTACCCTCGCTCCTCCCAATTCCAGCCCCTCCTACTAATCAGATACTTTCGATTCCGACATCGTCCCCGCCTGCTTCCAGACACATCGACCCATGGTGACACGAAGGGCTTATACCACTATCATTGCCAAATCCGAAAATTAACATGCCGGCCCCATAAAAATACGACAAATGGTAAGGAAAAGAAAGACTTGAATTTCCTTTCTCGAGTATTAGTGTGGCCTGTGCCACTTTCCAGAGCATAGGTACGGATATTTCGTCGAGCGAGCGATTGTATACGGTTGCTAAGTATGGAGCTCTTTCATCAGTACAGTTCGAAAGGAACCTTTCTGGTATACAGTCTGGACCGGAAGACTTGACATTGTTATATGATTTAAGTGGCTTCACTACACTACAGTTATCTACACGCTCTACAAAATTGAAAGACGACCTAGATATAGTAACATAACGTATTAACTACTCGGTGGAAATAAATGAAAGTGCGGGAGCATGTTGCCACAGGTCTCCCAGTCGTGCACAGAAAGATGGACGTCTCGTAGTGTGAGGTCAGACTGACTATAGCGCAAATGCAGCACGAGGCAGTTGAAGGAACAGGAGCAGACAGTATGTATCAGTTCCATGATTTTTACGTGCCACCATGGCAAACAACTTTGTCATACGCGCCGTATGTGGCGCTGCTGCGTTGAACTGTTCAGTGAGTTTAGGTAGTTGCCATTTTTGGAAAAATATAAATCGGGTGATGCTGAGGGTATTGGATTAGGAAATGAGACGCTTAAAGTAGTAAATGAGTTTTGCTATTTGGGGAGCAAAATAAATGATGAGAGGATATAAAATGTAGACTGGCAATGGCAAGGAAAGCGTTTCTGAAGAAGAGAAATTTGTTAACATCGAGTATAGATTTAGGTGTCAGGAAGTCTTTTCTGAAAGTATTTGTATGGAGTGTGGCCATGTATGGAAGTGAAACGTGGACTATAAATACACTCCTGGAAATGGAAAAAAGAACACATTGACACCGGTGTGTCAGACCCACCATACTTGGTCCGGACACTGCGAGAGGGCTGTACAAGCAATGATCACACGCACGGCACAGCGGACACACCAGGAACCGCGGTGTTGGCCGTCGAATGGCGCTAGCTGCGCAGCATTTGTGCACCGCCGCCGTCAGTGTCAGCCAGTTTGCCGTGGCATACGGAGCTCCATCGCAGTCTTTAACACTGGTAGCATGCCGCGACAACGTGGACGTGAACCGTATGTGCAGTTGACGGACTTTGAGCGAGGGCGTATAGTGGGCATGCGGGAGGCCGGGTGGACGTACCGCCGAATTGCTCAACACGTGGGGCGTGAGGTCTCCACAGTACATCGATGTTGTCGCCAGTGGTCGGCGGAAGGTGCACGTGCCCGTCGACCTGGGACCGGACCGCAGCGACGCACGGATGCACGCCAAGACCGTAGGATCCTACGCAGTGCCGTAGGGGACCGCACCGCCACTTCCCAGCAAATTAGGGACACTGTTGCTCCTGGGGTATCGGCGAGGACCATTCGCAACCGTCTCCATGAAGCTGGGCTACGGTCCCGCACACCGTTAGGCCGTCTTCCGCTCACGCCCCAACATCGTGCAGCCCACCTCCAGTGGTGTCGCGACAGGCGTGAATGGAGGGACGAATGGAGACGTGTCGTCTTCAGCGATGAGAGTCGCTTCTGCCTTGGTGCCAATGATGGTCGTATGCGTGTTTGGCGCCGTGCAGGTGAGCGCCACAATCAGGACTGCATACGACCGAGGCACACAGGGCCAACACCCGGCATCATGGTGTGGGGAGCGATCTCCTACACTGGCCGTACACCAATGGTGATCGTCGAGGGGACACTGAATAGTGCACGGTACATCCAAACCGTCATCGAACCCATCGTTCTACCATTCCTAGACCGGCAAGGGAACTTGCTGTTCCAACAGGACAATGCTCGTCCGCATGTATCCCGTGCCACCCAACGTGCTCTAGAAGGTGTAAGTCAACTACCCTGGCCAGCAAGATCTCCGGATCTGTCCCCCATTGAGCATGTTTGGGACTGGATGAAGCGTCGTCTCACGCGGTCTGCACGTCCAGCACGAACGCTGGTCCAACTGAGGCCCCAGGTGGAAATGGCATGGCAAGCCGTTCCACAGGACTACATCCAGCATCTCTACGATCGTCTCCATGGGAGAATAGCAGCCTGCATTGCTGCGAAAAGTGGATATACACTGTACTAGTGCCGACATTGTGCATGCTCTGTTGCCTGTGTCTATGTGCCTGTGGTTCTGTCAGTGTGATCATGTGATGTATCTGACCCCAGGAATGTGTCAATAAAGTTTCCCCTTCCTGGGACAATGAATTCACGGTGTTCTTATTTCAATTTCCAGGAGTGTAGTTTAGACAAGAAGAGAATAGAAGTTTTCGAAATGTGGTGCTACAGAAGAATGCTGAAGATTAGATGGGTAGATCACATAACTAATGAGGAGGTATTGAATAGAATTGGGGAGAAGAGAATTTTGTGGCACAGCTTGACTAGAAGAAGGGATCGGTTGGTAGGGCATATTTTGAGGCATCAAGGGATCACCAATGTAGTATTGGAGGGCAGCACGGAGGGTAGAAACCGTAGGGGGAGACCAACAGATGGATACACTAAGCAGATTCAGAAGGATGTAGGTTGCAGTAGATACTTGGCGATGAAGAAGCTTGCACAGGATAGAGTAGCATGGACAGCTGCATCAAATCAGTCTCAGGACTGAAGACCACAACAACACAATTTTAGTGTTGGCTTGTACGGTTACTGTATTAATTCTTGTATTTTTGGTGGTTAGAGAATATTTTAATAAATACATGAGATTTTCTACATCTTGATAAGGTTCCTGGTTGGTTCAAATGGCTCTGAGCACTCTGCGACTTAACTTCTGAGGTCATCAGTCGCCTAGAACTTGTAACTAATGAAACCTAACTAACCTAAGGACATCACACACATCCATGCCCGAGGCAGGATTCGAACCTGCGACCGTAGCAGTCCGATAAGGTTCCTGATGTTTCCTTTCGGCAGCAGAAGGAGTAAACTGCCAGTTATCTATATGCGCCGTAACTGTTCGTTAGCACATTTTTGACATAGCTTTTGCATTTTCGGAAATACCATTTTTGACTTTGTTACGTAGGTCTTGAAACGGTATGTGCTTAAAAAATTTGGCGATGCCTGTATCGTACAAGACTGTACATTTGGTTTTCTGCCCTGTACGACAATTTGAAAATGGCTCCCGGCCCGAAACTAGTCATCGAGTGAGGAAAAAAAAAGTGAAATTCGCAAATTTGGCCGATTTTTCGTTGTGCTGATTGCTGACCGACAGCTATTCCAGCATGCTGGGAGTTTGTAGACCTTCGCCTTTTGTAATGTCACGATGGCTAGCAAAGCTCCAGGTGCTGAGACTGGTCTCGACGGTGCGCGGCAGGTGCGGCTGGACAACAACGCGCTGGAGCGGCTGGGCGCGGACAGCCTGCGCTGGTCGTCCCTGGCTGAGCTCAAGCTGGAGGGCAACCCGTGGCGCTGCGACTGCAGCGCGCTCCAGTGGCTGTCCCAGCAGGCGGCCGACGCCATCACGGACCAGCCCCGGTGAGTGGCCAGCCAGCCACGGCGCCTCGCTACTTTGCAGCAGTAATTAGTAGATTCAGGGTAATAACAAGGTACGTCATTCACTTCATTAATTGACGTTTTGTCGATGCTATACTAGTTTTCTTTGCTGATCGAGACATTGAAAGCAATGGAAGTTTAAATAGTAAACTTTCCTCACCGTCTTACAACAGATTACTTTATTAATCTATGCATAACTTAATTCCCATAGCTTCAGCTGAGTAAGGCACGTGCGATACCAGAGCAGTGGAAAAAGGTGTCTGTGGTGAAATGTGAAATTAAATTAAAGAGAAATGCAGCCTTGGTGTCAGAATATGCAGGATGATTTTGTTCAGTCGGGATAAACTGTAGAAAAGGGTGGATAAGGAGCAAAAAAGGTCGTACGGACATGTGGTTGTGTATGTGTCCCATGGGAGGGACGTGATGGCGGAAATCAAAGACCTTTGGTAGTGTAAGTTTCAATAAATGAAACCACGCATGAGGACATACCAGACAAGCGGAAATATGCCATCTGTACTAGTGTCTTACTTAGCTCCACACTGCCGGCCGGTGTGGCCGAGCGGTTCTAGGCGCTTCAGTCCGGAACTACGCTGCTCGTACGGTCGCAGGTTCGAATCCTGCCTCGGGCATGGATGTGTGTGATGTCCTTAGGTTAGTTACGTTTAAGTAGTTGTAAGTCTAGGGGACTGATGACCTCTGATGTTAAGTCCCATAGTGCTTAGAGCCATTTGAACCATTTAGCTTGGACTAAGAGCCTGTAGCAAGCAGAACATAGCAAGCATTTCACTCTGAATGGGCGAGGCGTAACCACAGTTCCCGTCGGTGCCCCTGCCTCCTCTGCTGCTATTGGTGGTATGAAGAGGGATGTGGCTACCACATGATGGTGGTCCAGCTCACTTCCATGTGGAGACATCTCGACAACACCTTCCTCGGCCGATGGAATGGAAGGGCTGGTCCAGTGGTACAGTCTACCCCATCACCGGAGTTCAACCCTTTAGATTTCTTCTTTTGGGGTCACCTGAAAGACACCTTTTCTTTGGTTTTTCATAGATTAATTGTTAAATTTCTCGCGATTCAATAACTTAAGTGTAGATTCAAGCAGTCCGTAGCACTTCTTTTGAAGGGCCAGCTATACAATTTAATAAGGCGTCAGGCTCCATTGGGGACATATCAGAGGCTAGCAGATTTCATATTTAGTTTTCTTTGTATGCTTTTACAAACAGCGCTAGGATGTGAACACAGGAGGAGCTGACCATAGTTTCTGAAAAGCTAAAGTCGCTTTTGGGCACAGTCAATCGCCTTCTCGCTGCTGTCTGAGACTGTAGCACTGACAGAATCTGCCACGTTGAGTGAGACACCTTACGTGTCGCTTATTTCGCCGATAGGGTCTGTTACCGAGGCACAGTGCATTGTCACCGGCGCTGTGGATCTGCCCCCACTGCAGGGGTGAGCGACAGATGGTAACACATTTGCGTCGTTCTAGGCAGAGAGTCAATGTGGAGGTTGGCTGTTTGGCCCACTCACCCTGTGAGTGGACAAGTGGCCGCTCTTTCAACAGGGTCCGAGCAGCACATGTGGGGAGGGGTTTGCTAGTTATCGGGAGCTGCAGTGTTGGGCACGTTATGGAACCACTTATGGAAATACCATAAAGGGCCGACTTCTTTCTATGTGCACTCAGTACGTCTACCCTGCCGGGGGGAGGGGGGGGAGGGGAGGGGGGGTCTCATCGGAGATATGGAAGAGGCTCTGTCTGTAGCTGTTGAGCATGCAGGGTGCAGTCGTCTGCAAGTTGTGGCTCACGTCGCCACCAATCACTTCTGTCACTTGGTTCTGAGACTATCCTCAGTTCATATTGGTAGCTGCCAGAAGTGGTGAAGATTTCTGGCTTCGCATTCAGGCTACAAGCAGAGTTCAAAATCTGCAACAGCGTTCCCAGATTTTACTGGGGACCTTTGGTTTGGATCCAAGTGGAGGGCCTCAGACAAAGGCTCCTTCGATTCTGTGACGGTACTGGCTGCAGATTTCTGGACCTGCATTGTGGGATGGAGGGTTACAGGACTGCCCTTGACAGGTCAGGAGTTCACTTCACAAAGGAAGGAGCTACTCAGATAGCAAATACTTGTAGAATGCACATTATTTGTTTTTACGCTAGATGTTAGTTTGAGGCCCTCTGATAGATGCTCACCAGTCAGTACGCAGAGAGTGAAATCAGCCTGTGTTCAAAGTAAAGACACCTTGAGAGTAAAAAATTGTAAATTGTCGAAGTATTTGTAATGAAGTTCCTGAATTTGCTGCTCCGAATATTCTTGGAACCGAGAGCTGGATGAAACCGGAAGCAGAAAGCTACGAATATTTACGAGACATGGGACGTACATCGAAAATACGGGCTACGCCATAAGAGCAAAAGCAAAGGTGAAGTTTTGAATTTTACGTTTCAGAAATCTTTCATGCAGGAGGATCATACAAAAATACCATGGTTTGACAGTCGCACAGACTCCCGAATGGAAGGCATAGTAAATGGCATTGCTGGCATAGAGAAGTAACTGATTTGAAAACAAATAAGTCGCGAGATCCGGATGGAATTCCATTTCGGTTTTATAGAGATAGCCTTGGGAGAGCCAGCCCTGACAGAACTCTACCATCTGATGAGCAAGATGTATGAGACAGGTGAAATACCCTCAGACTTCAAGAAGAATATAATAATTCCAATCCCAAAGAAAGCAGGTGTTGACAGATGTGAAAATTACCGAACTATCAGTTTAATAAGTCACAGCTGCAAAATACTAACATGAATTCTTTACAGACGGATGGAAAAACTGGTAGAAGCTGACCTCGAGGAAGATCAGTTTGGATTCCGTAGAAATGTTGGAACACATGAGGCAATACTGAAGCTACGACTTATCTTAGAAGAAAGATTAAGGAAAGGCAAACCCACGTTTCTAGCATTTGTAGACTTAGAGAAAGCTTTTGACAATGTTGACTGGAATACTCTCTTTCAAATTCTGAAGGTGGCAGGTGTAAAGTACAGGGAGCGAAAGGCTATTTACAATTTGTACAGCAACCAGATGGCAGTTATAAAGGTCGAGGGGCATGAAAGGGAAGCAGTGGTTGGGAAGGGAGTGAGACAGGGTTATAGCCTATCCCCGATGTTATTCAACCTGTATATTGAGCAAGCAGTAAAGGAAACAAAAGAAAAATTTGGAGTAGGAATTAAAATCCATGGAGAAGAAATGAAAACTTTGAGGTTCGTCGATGACATTCTAATTATGTCAGAGACAGCAAAGGACCTGGAAGAGCAGCTGAACGGAATGGACAGTGTCTTGAAAGGAGGATATAAGATGAACATCAACAAAAGCAAAACGAGGATAATGGAATGTAGTCGAATTAAATCGGGTGATGCTGAGGGTATTAGATTAGGAAATGAGACGCTTAAAGTAGTAAATGGGTTTTGCTATTTGGGGAGCAAAATAACTGATGATGGTCGAAGTAGAGAGGATATAAAATGTATACTGGCAATGGCAAGGAAGGCGTTTCTGAAGAAGAGAAATTTGTTAACATCGAGTATAGATTTAGGTGTCAGGAAGTCATTTCTGAAAGTATTTGTATGGAGTGTAGCCATGTATGGAAGTGAAACGTGGACAATGAATAGTTAACACAAAAAGAGAATAGAAGCTCTCGAAATGTGTTGCTACAGAAGGATGCTGAAGATTAGATGGGTAGATCACATAACCAATGAGGAGGTATTGAACAGAATTGGGGAGAAGAGAAATTTGTGCCACAACTTGACTAGAAGAAGGGATCGGTTGGTAGGACATATTCTGAAGCATTAAGGGGTCACCAATTTAGTATTGGAGGGCAGCGCGGAGGGTAAAAATCGTAGAGGGAGACCAAGAGATGAATACACTAAAGAGATTCAAAAGGATGTAGGTTGCAGTAGGTTGCAAAAATCTTGAACATATTCTCAAGTCGAACACAGTAAATCCTCTTGACACGGAAAAGCTTCTGTTCACAAATCAGCACGGATTTAGAGACCATCGCTGGTCCGAAATTCAGCTAACCCTTTTCTCAAACGATGTCCTGCGAACCATGGATGAAGGGCAACAGACAGTTTTCGTATTCCTAGATTTTCGGAAGGCGTTTAGCACGGTGCTTCACTGCAGACTATTAACGAAGGGATGAGCGTGCGGAACAGGTTCACAGACATGTGGGTGGCTCGATCGCAGCTTAAGTAATCCACTCCTGGAAATGGAAAAAAGAACACACTGACACCGGTGTGTCAGACCCACCATACTTGCTCCGGACACTGCGAGAGGGCTGTACAAGCAATGATCACACGCACGGCAGAGCGGACACACCAGGAACCGCGGTGTTGGCCGTCGAATGGCGCTAGCTGCGCAGCATTTGTGCACCGCCGCCGTCAGTGTCAGCCAGTTTGCCGTGGCATACGGAGCTCCATCGCAGTCTTTAACACTGGTAGCATGCCGCGACAGCGTGGACGTGAACCGTATGTGCAGTTGACGGACTTTGAGCGAGGGCGTATAGTGGGCATGCGGGAGGCCGGGTGGACGTACCGCCGAATTGCTCAACACGTGGGGCGTGAGGTCTCCACAGTACATCGATGTTGTCGCCAGTGGTCGGCGGAAGGTGCACGTGCCCGTCGACCTGGGACCGGACCGCAGCGACGCACGGATGCACGCCAAGACCGTAAGATCCTACGCAGTGCCGTAGGGGACCGCACCGCCACTTCCCAGCAAATTAGGGACACTGTTGCTCCTGGGGTATCGGCGAGGACCATTCGCAACCGTCTCCATGAAGCTGGGCTACGGTCCCGCACACCGTTAGGCCGTCTTCCGCTCACGCCCCAACATCGTGCAGCCCACCTCCAGTGGTGTCGCGACAGGCGTGAATGGAGGGACGAATGGAGACGTGTCGTCTTCAGCGATGAGAGTCGCTTCTGCCTTGGTGCCAATGATGGTCGTATGCGTGTTTGGCGCCGTGCAGGTGAGCGCCACAATCAGGACTGCATACGACCGAGGCACACAGGGCCAACACCCGGCATCATGGTGTGGGGAGCGATCTCCTACACTAGCCGTACACCACTGGTGATCGTCGAGGGGACACTGAATAGTGCACGGTACATCCAAACCGTCATCGAACCCATCGTTCTACCATTCCTAGACCGGCAAGGGAACTTGCTGTTCCAACAGGACAATGCACGTCCGCATGTATCCCGTGCCACCCAACGTGCTCTAGAAGGTGTAAGTCAACTACCCTGGCCAGCAAGATCTCCGGATCTGTCCCCCATTGAGCATGTTTGGGACTGGATGAAGCGTCGTCTCACGCGGTCTGCACGTCCAGCACGAACGCTGGTCCAACTGAGGCGCCAGGTGGAAATGGAATGGGAAGCCGTTCCACAGGACTACATCCAGCATCTCTACGACCGTCTCCATGGGAGAATAGCAGCCTGCATTGCTGCGAAAGGTGGATATACACTGTACTAGTGCCGACATTGTGCATGCTCTGTTGCCTGTGTCTATGTGCCTGTGGTTCTGTCAGTGTGATCATGTGATGTATCTGACCCCAGGAATGTGTCAATAAAGTTTCCCCTTCCTGGGACAATGAATTCACGGTGTTCTTATTTCAATTTCCAGGAGTGTAGAACTGTGTTGTCCTTGACGCACTCATCAGAGACAAGGGTAATGTCGGGACTGCACCAGGGAATTGTGGTAGGACCGCTCTTATTCTCTGTATTCATAAGCGATCTGACGCAGAGGACGAGCAGCGGCCTACGGGCTTGCTGAAGATGCTGTGGTGTTGGGGAAGGTGACGTCGTTCAGTTGGCTTAGACAAAATTTCTTTTTGACATGATGATGGCAGATTGCTGTAAATGTAGAAAAATAAATTAATGCAGACGAATAGGAAAAACAGTCTCATAATATTCGAATACAGCATTAGCTGTGTTCTGCTTGACACAGTGTCGTCGATTAAATACGAGGGTGAGTCAAATGAAAACCTTAAATTTCTAATAAGAAATCGAAATTTCGCGCCTATATTCTCTAAGTTGGTAAGCGTGCTACAAACAGAGTGCAGAATGGCAGGTAGGTGGCAGCATTGTGCGGATGCACATATACCGTTGCAGTATCAGTACAAAGATGGCCACCCCATTTGTGACTTGCACCAGGGAAAAACAGCGTTCTGGTATTCGGTTTTTGCGTAGTGAAGGTGTGAAACCTATTGAAATTCATCGACGAATGAGTGTTCAGTACGGTGCTGCATGTTTTTCACAGCAGCAAGTCTACGAATGGAGTGGGAAGTTCGCAAATAGTGTGACTTCAGTGGAAGATGCATCCAGGTCAGGCACAACGATTTGTTACTCCACAGAACATTGCAGCAGTTGAAGCCACAGTGAAGGGAAACCGCCGAGTGACATTGAATGACATTGCAGCATGTTTACAGATTAGTCATGGGTCAGCATACCACATAGTGCATGATGTGCTCCAGTTTCACGAAGTGTCTGCAAGATGGGTGCCACGGCAGCTGACTCCTGAAATGAGAGAACGACGTGTTGATGCTTGTGAAGGACTTCTTCGGTGCTTTGAACGAGAAGGTGATGGCTTCCTTGCAAGAATCGTTACTGGGGATGAAGCCTGGGTTCACTTCCACCAACCGGAAACGAAGAGAGCGAGCAAGGAATGGCGCCATTCCTCATCACCAAAACCAAAGAAGTTTCGAACAGAACCATCAGCAGGGAAGGCAGTGCTGAGTCTCTCTTGGGACGAAAAAGGCGTCATTTTGGAGCATTACATGCCTAGAGGGACCACTGACAATGCAAGGCCCCACACTGCCCGTACAACAGTTGCAACAATCACAGACCTGCATTTTGAGTGTCTTACTCATACACCATACTCACCAAACCTTGCCTCAAGTGATTTCCATATGTTTGCACCACTCAAAGATGCAATGGGAGGAAAGAAGTTCCGTTCTACTGAAGCGTTACGCCACGCAGTGCAGCAGTGGTTGTGCAGACAACCAAAAGATTTTTTTTCTAAAGGAATTTATGCACTTTGTAAACGCTGGAGGACTTGCATTGAGTGTGGGGGAGATTATGCTGAAAAGTGATGCAGCTTTGAACCACTTCTGTACAATAAATAATATTTAAAAAATATTTAAGGTTTTCATTTGACTCACCGTTGTATCTGGGTGTAACATTGCAAAGCGATATGAGGTGGAACGAGCACGTGAGAAAGGTAGCAGGGAAGGCGAATGGTCGACTTCAGTTTACTGAACAAATTATAGGAAAGTGTGTTTCATCTGTGAAGAAGACCTCATATGGAGCACTGAGCGACCGATTCTTGAGTACTGCTCGAGCGTTTGGGATCCCCACGAGGTCGGCTTGAGTGGAGGACATATAAGAAATTCACAAGCTCGTATTGCTGGTAGACTCGTTTGTCACGTGAGAGTTACAGTGGTGCGTCGTAAGTCAAATAGGAATCCGTGCAGGGAAGATCACGTTCTTTTCCAGCAATGCCGTCGGTAAAATTTAGAGAACCAGCATTTGAAGCTGACCGCCGATCGATTCTACTTATACCAAGAGACATTTCGCGTACGGACCACGAAGATAAGAGTATTTAGGGCTGTTACAGAGGCACAGAGTCGTTTTTCTCTTTCTCTCTGTTTGCGAGTAGAACAGGACAGGAAACCAATCCGTAGCTTTACAAGCTATCTTCTGTCATGCGTCGTACGGTGGCATGCCGACGCCTCTGAGAAAGACAGACTGCGGCGCGTACATCACGAAGGTAGGCTTGACTCGCTCGCTCGCTCAGCTCAGCAGACAAACTACGCTTCTCCACCGTCTTTCGAACAAATGAGAACTGCATCTTCTACTGGAATCGGTTGGATGAGGCACTACATCTTTTATGAAATGAGTACTGTTAAACAGTGCAGACTAAATGCTACAAACGAGCTGTTACACCATTTACGCAGAGCATAGATCTTAAATTAGAGCTCCTGCACAGTTGTGTATTTTGTTGTAGTACTACACTACTGGCCATTAAAATTACTACACCAAGAAGATTTGTCATACGTAGACAGCAGTTGACCGGCGTTGCTTAGTGAAACGTTGTTGTGATGCCTCGTGTAAGGAGGAGAAATGCGTACCATCACGTTTCCGACTTTGATAAAGGTCGGATTGTAGCCTATCGCGATTGCGGTTTATCGTATCGCGACATTGCTGCTCGCGTTAGTCGAGATCCAATGACTGTTAGCAGAATATGGAATCGGTGGGTTCAGGAGGGTAATACGAAACGGCCTCGTATCACTGGCAGTCGAGATGACAGGCATGTTATCCACATGGCAGTAACGGATCGTGCAGCCACGTCTCGATCCCTGAGTCAACAGATGCGGACGTTTGCAAGACAACAACCATGTGCACGAACAGTTCGACGACGTTCGCAGCAGCGTGGACTATCAGCTCGGAGACCATGGCTGCGGTTACCCTCGACGCTGCATTAAAGAAACGACCGCCCGCGATGGTGTACTGAACGACGAACGTGGGTGCACGAATGGCTAAACGTCATTTTTTCGGATGAATCCAGGTTCTGTTTATAGTATCACGATGGTCGCATCCGTGTTTGGCGACATCGCGGTGAACGTACATTCGAAGCGTGTATTCGTCATCGCCATACTGGCGTATCAAATGGTTCAAATGGCTCTGAGCAGTATGGGACTTAACATCTGACGTCATCAGTCCCCTAGAACATAGAACTACTTAAACCTAACTAACCTAAGGACACAACAACATCGATACCCAAGGCAGGATTCGAACCTTCGACCGTAGTAGCAGCGCGGTTCCGGACTATAGCTCCTAGAATCGCTCAGCACCCCGGCCGGCTACTGGCGTATCACCCGGCGTGATGGTATGGGGTACCAATGGTTACACGTCTCGGTCACCTCTTGTTCGCATTGACGGCACTTTGAACAGTGGATGTTAGATTCATCCATGGAGAAGAAATGAAAACTTTGAGGTTCGCGGATGACATTGTAATTCTGTCAGAGACAGCAAAGGACTTGGAAGAGCTGTTCAATGGAATGGGCAGTGTCTTGAAAGAAGGATATAAGATGAACATCAACAAAAGCAAAACGAGGGTAATGGAATGTAGTCGAATTAAATCGGGTGATGCTGAGGGAAGTAGATTACGAAATGAGACATTTAAAGTAGCAGATGAGTTTTGCTATTTGGGGAGCAAAATAACTGATGATGGCCGAAGTAGAGAGGATATAAAATTTAGACTGGCAATGGGAAAGAAAGCGTTTCTGAAGAAGAGAAATTTGTTAACATCGAATATAGATTTAAGTGTCAGGAAGTCGTTTCTGAAAGTATTTGTATGGAGTGTAGCCATGTATGGAAGTGAAACATGGACGATAAATAGTTTAGACAAGAAGAGAATAGAAGCTTTCGAAATGTGGTGCTACAGAAGAATGCTGAAGATTAGATGGGTAGATCACATAAGTAATGAGGGGGTATTAATAGAATTGGGGAGAGGAGGAGTTTAGCGTTGGAGGGCAGCGTAGAGGGTAAAAATCGTAGAGACCAAGAGATGAATACACTAAGTAGATTGAGAAGGATGTAGGTTGTAGTAAGTACTGGGAGATGAAGAAGCTTGCACAGGATAGAGTAGCATGGAGAGCTGCATCAAACCATTCTCAGGACTGAAGACCACAAAAACGATCCGTGGCTGTACCCTTCATTCGATGCCTGCGAAACCCTACATTTCAGCAGGATAATGCACGTCCGCATGTTGCAGGTTCTGTAAGGGCCTTTCTGGATACAGATAATGTTCGACAGCTGCCCTGGCCAGCACATTCTCCAGATCTTTCACCAATTGAAAACGTCTGGTCAATGGTGGCCGAGCAACTGGCTCGTCACAATGCGCCAGTCACTACTCTCGATGAACTGTGGTATCGTGTTGAAGCTGGATGGGCAACTGTACCTGTACACGCCATCCAAGCTCTGTTTGACTCAATGCCCAGGCGTATCGAGGCCGTTATTACGGCCAGAGGTGGTTGTTCCGGGTCCTGATTTCTCAGGATCTATGCACCCAAGTCGCGTGAAAATGTAATCACATGCCAGTTCTAGTATAACAAATTTGTGCAATGAATACCCGTTTATCATCTGCATTTATTCTTGGTGCAGCAATTTTAATGGCCGCTAGTGTAGTTTTGGAGATTAACGTGTTGAAAGATATGTACAGGGTGTTTCAAAAATGACTGGTATATTTGAAACGGCAATAAAAACTAAACGAGCAGCGATAGAAATACACCGTTTGTTGCAATATGGTTGGGACAACAGTACATTTTCAGGCGGACAAACTTTCGAAATTACAGTAGTTACAATTGTCAACAACAGATGGCGCTGCAAGTGATGTGAAAGATATAGAAGACAACGCAGTCTGTGGGTGCGCCATTCTGTACGTCGTCTTTCTGCTGTAAGCGTGTGCTGTACACAACGTGCAAGTGTGCTGTAGACAACATGGTTTATTCCTTAGAACAGAGGATTTTTCTGGTGTTGGAATTCCACTGCCTAGAACACAGTGTTGTTGCAACAAGACGACGTTTTCAACGGAGGTTTAATGTAACCAAAGGACCGAAAAGCGATACAATAAAGGATCTGTTTGAAAAATTTCAACGGACTGGGAACGTGACGGACGAACGTGCTGGAAAGGTAGGGCGACCGCGTACGGCAACCACAGAGGGCAACGCGCAGCTAGTGCAGCAGGTGATCCAACAGCGGCCTCAGGTTTCCGTTCGCCGTGTTGCAGCTGCGGTCCAAATGACGCCAACGTCCACGTATCGTCTCATGCGCCAGAGTTTACACCTCTATTCATACAAAATTCAAATGCGGCAACCCCTCAGCGCCGCTACCATTGCTGCACGAGAGACATTCGGTAACGATATAGTGCACAGGATTGATGACGGCGATATGCATGTGGGCAGCATTTGGTTTACGAAGCGTATTTTTACCTGGACGGCTTCGTCAATAAACAGAACTGGCGCATATGGGGAACCGAAAAGCCCCATGTTGCAGTCCCATCGTCCCTCCATCCTCAAAAAGTACTGGTCTGGGCCGCCATTTCTTCCAAAGGAATCATTGGTCCATTTTTCAGATCCGAAACGATTACTGCATCACGCTATCGGGACATTCTTTGTGAATTTGTGGCGGTACAAACTGCCTTAGACGACACTGCGAACACCTCGTGGTTTATGAAGATGGTGCCCGGCCACATCGCACGGCCGACGTCTTTAATTTCCTGAATGAATATTTCGATGATCGTGTGATTGCTTTGGGCTATCCGAAACATACAGGAGGCGGCGTGGGTGGCCTCCCTATTCGCCAGACATGAACGCCTGTGACTTCTTTCTGTGGGGACACTTGAAAGACCAGGTGTACCGCCAGAATCCAGAAACAATTGAACAGCTGAAGCAGTACATCTCATCTGCATGTGAAGCCATTCCGCCAGACACGTTGTCAAAGGTTTCGGGTAATTTCACTCAGAGACTACGCCATATTATTGCTACGCATGGTGGATATGTGGAAAATATCGTACTATAGAGTTTCCCAGACCGCAGCGCCATCTGTTGTTGAAAATTGTAACTACTGTAATTTCGAAAGTTTGTCTGCCTGAAAATGTACTGTTGTCCCAAGCATATTGCAACAAACGGTGTATTTCTATCGCTGCTCGTTTAGTTTTTATTGCCGTTTCCAATATACCGGTCATTTTTGAAACACCCTGTAGAAACGCTGGGTTTACGGTTTTGTTGTTACGTATACGTAGAGATAAGAGGTTGTGAGGTGGTGCAGCGAGGTGGTGGCTGCGGCAGGTGCGCGGCTCCCGAGTCGCTGCGCGACACGGGCCTGGCGTCGCTGAACGCGAGCGCGCTGTGCGCGGCGGAGTGGCGGCGCGGCGCCGCGGGGGCCGCGAGGGGCCGCAAGGCGCGCGCCAGGGCCGGCATGAGCGTGGCGCAGGCGGCCGGGCTGGCCGGCGTCGTGGCGCTCGGCAGCGCGCTCGGCGTCGCACTCATCCTGCGCTCCAGGCGGCGCCGCCGCGACGACGACCGCCGGCACTCCGTCTACTGCGTCAACGTGAGTAGCCGCGGCCCTCCGCGCGTCTACAGCTACATCACACTGCGCAAGCCACCTGACGGTGTGTGGTGGTACTACTGTCTAATCCCTCCAACCCAATGAGTAGTCCGTAGGAAGAATGATCGTCGGTAAGTCTCTGTGTTGTTGTCGTGGTCTTCAGTTTGATGCAGCTCTCCGTGCTACTCTATCCTGTGCAACCATTTTCATCTCTGAGTATCTACATTTACATCTACATCCATACTCCGCAAGCCACCCGACGGTGTGTGGCGGAGGGTACTTTGAGTACCTCTATCGGTTCTCCCTTCTATTCCAGTCTCGTATTGTTCTTGGAAAGACAGATTGTCGGTATGCCTCCGTGTGGGCTCTAATCTCTCTGATTTTATCCTCATGGTCTCTTCGCGAGATATACGTAGGAGGGAGCAATGTACTGCTTGACTCTTCGGTGAAGGTATGTTCTCGAAACTTTAACAAAAGCTACTGAGCGTCTCTCCTGCAGAGTCTTCCACTGGAGTTTATCTATCATCTCTGTAACGCTTTCGCGATTACTAAGTGATCCTGTAACGAACGCGCTGTTCTCCGTTGGATCTTCTCTAACTCTTCTATCAACCCTATCTGGTACGGATCCCACACTGCTGAGCAGTATTCAAGCAGCGGGCCAACAAGCGTACTGTAACCTACTTCCTTTGCTTTCGGACTGCATTTCCTTAGGATTCTTCCAATGAATCTCAGTCTGGCATCTGCTTTACCGACGATCAACTTTATATGATCATTCCATTTTAAATCACTCCTAATGCGTACTCCCAGATAATTTATGGCATTAACTGCTTCCAGTTGCTGACCTGCTATATTGTAGCTAAATGATAAGGGATCTTTCTTTCTATGTATTCGCAGCACATTACACTTGTCTACATTGAGATTCAATTGCCATTCCCTGCACCATGCGTCAATTCGCCGCAGATCCTCCTGCATTTCAGTACAATTTTCCATTGTTACAACCTCTCGATATACTACAGCATCGTCCGCAAAAAGCCTCAGTGAACTTCGGATGTTATCCACAAGGTCATTTGTGTATATTACGAATAACAACGGTCCTACGACACTCCCCTGCGGCACACCTGAAATCACTCTTACTTCGGAAGACTTCTCTCCATGGAGAATGACATGCTGCGTTCTGTTATCTCGGAACTCTTCAATCCAATCACACAATTGGTCTGACAGTCCATATGCTCTTACTTTGTTCATTAAACGACTGTGGGGAACTGTATCGAACGCCTTGCGGAAGTCAAGAAACACGGCATCCACCAGTGAACCCGTGTCTATGGCCCTCTGAGTCTCGTGGACGAATAGCGCGAGCTGGGTTTCACACGATCGTCTTTTTCGAAACCCATGCTGATTCCTACAGAGTAGATTTCTAGTCTCCAGAAAAGTCGTTATACTCCAACATAATACGTGTTCCGAAATTCTACAACTGATCGACGTTAGAGATATAGGTCTATAGTTCTGCACATCTGTTCGACGTCCCTTCTTAAAAACGGGGATGACCTGTGCTCTTTTCGAATCCTTTGGAACGCTACGCTCTTCTAGAGACCTACGGTACACCGCTGCAAGAAGGGGGGCAAGTTCGTTCGCGTACTCTGTGTAAAATCCAACTGGTATCCCATCAGGTCCAGTGGCCTTTCCTCTTTTGAGCGATTTTAATTGTTTCTGTATCCGTCTGTCGTCTATTTCGATATCTGTCATTTTGTCATCTGTGCGACAATCTAGAGAGGGAACTACAGTGCAGTCTTCCTCTGTGAAACAGCTTTGGAAAAATACGTTTAGTAGTTCGGCCTTCAGTCTGTCATCCTCTGTTTCAGTACCATTTTGGTCACAGAGTGTCTGCACATTTTGTTTTGATCCACCTACTGCTTTGACGTAAGACCAAAATTTCTTAGGATTTTCTGCCAAGGCAGTACATAAACTTTACTTTCGAATTCATTGAACCCCTCTCGCATAGCCCTCCTCACACTACATTTCGCTTCGTGTAATTTTTGTTTGTCTGCAAGTACTGAAACCTCATTAGGTACTCAGACAGCGCACAGGATAAGGTTATGATTCTGGATGGGCCGTAAACTGTTACTGTGAGTTGCACAATCAAACACACAACTTTATTTTTCGAAGTACCACTTATTTACACATTGCTTTTCAAGATCACAAATTGACAATACTGCTGAAGGCCTAGTTAAAGAAAACTTGAGATGCTTTCTGTACTGAAGGCCCAAAACCACACCAAAAACAAGAACAGATGAAGGGCTGGCTTATAAATCAAAGCAATTAAAAATAGAAGGTAAAATTTTAGTGGATGAAGGCCTACTGAAGGACAACTATAATAATTAATAAACAATTTTTTCTAACCAAGAAATTTCTTTTTAAACTTACAACAGAACAACCGAAAGCCTAATTTAAGAAATATTAATTTATTGCACGGCTCAAGGCCACAAACAAATTTTAAACAACGGCTGAATGCCTGGACATCAAATCAGACAAACAATTTAAAATAAACCCCTTCCTTCTTATAAAAAAATTTTCCTTTAAACAGTACACTCGGCTGAAGGCCTTATTAAAAGGAGTTCACATAAATCGTCGGCTGAAGGCCACACGTAACACATAGGAACAACTAACGGCTTAGGGCATGGATTACAAACAATTTCAGATAGAACAAATTTTAAGGAAAAAATATTTTTTTAAAATAAAATCAATCTCCAAAATTTTAATTTAACACGGCTGAAGGCCTTTATGTAGAATTTAAAAAGAACTGATTTAATACACGGCCGAAGGCCTCGCACAATACTTCAAACTAAAATGAAAATCACAATTTAAGACAAACAGAACAAGTGGTGCTCAGAAGTGTTCCAAGGGTGATCCTAAAAAGGTAGCTCAAACGTAAGGTGGGGTGAGACAGCCAGCCAAGAGTTGAAGTTAAATAATCGGATGGCAACCGAAACTAGGGATGGCCCAAGGACCGACCAACAATTTAACCAATTCGTTTCCTTCCGCCCAACGGCACAACGATGGGAACGATGGGGACGAGGATACGAACAGCACTATGTTTTCAGAAATTGGTGTCTAAAAACAGCCAAGGGAACAATAACCACTCAAAGCAAAATATAAACCAAACAACTTAAAAGGTTGTTGAACTATACCCTGTGCCGGACAGCATCAACACGACGAGGAAAGGCACACTACTGGAAAACTACGCTAACGTCCAGGGCAGGTAACTGGAGGCGTTAACAGCCAAGGGCAGAAAATACCGCTGGTGCACTTCACTGGCAAGTAACAGTCAATTTAATAATCAATCACAATGTAGGAAAACGGCTGCAAGATTTCGCCAACTCCAACACATCACACGTTGCTGCTAGCCCGAACGGCCCAAGGAGCAACACCCCGCAAATGAATGAAGAGATGTCACAATAGTTGAGGTTTCATAAAAGGTTAACTTTCACTCAACTTCAGAGTCCAGGTTCGGTGGGCAACGAACTTCGTCGCTCTCGCAGCTAGGACGTCACGATCCGACAGCGCGTGCACACCGTCAGCGGTCCCGCCTGGTCCTCGCGCCGCAGAGACTTCTTCGCTGCTCTGTCCCAAACGACTGACTGTCGCACACACCACCACCACCCGTAAATACTAGCGGTCACACCAAAGATAGTACGACAGTACTAGTATCGATAAGCGCTCCTGCTGCCACTCAAGGAGGCAAGTCAGCAATTTCCTTACACCATTAAGTAAGGAAGAAACAAGACGCCACTCGATGTGACAAAATGCCAAAGAACGAACGGCATGAACGCGAGCCACACACGGTTCAACTACTGCAACCTACATTTTTCTGAATCTGCTTAGCGTATTCATCTCTTGGTCTACCTCTACAATTTTTACCCTCCAACATACACTCGAATACTAAATTGGTGATCGCTTGATGCCTCAGAATGTGTGCTACCAACTGATCCCTTCTTTTAGTCAGGTTGTGCCACCGTTTCCTCTTCTCCCCAATTCTATTCAGTACCTCATCATTACTTACGTGATCTACCCATCTAATCTTCAATATTCTTCTGCGGCACCACATTTCGAAAGTTTCTATTCTCTTCTTGTCTAAATTATTTATCGTCCATGTTCCACTTCCATAAATGGCTACACTCAATACAAATACTTTCAGAAACGACTTCCTGACACTTAAATCTATACTCGATGTTAAAAACTTTCTCTTCTTCAGAAGCACTTCCCTTGCCATAGCAAGTCTACATTTTATATCCTCTCTACTTCGACAATCATCAGTTACTTTACTCCCCAAACAGCAACACTCATCTACTACTTAATCTAATCCCCTCTGCATCACCCGAATTCATTCGACTACCTTCCATTGTCTCCGTTTTACTTTTGTTGATGATCATGTTATATCTTCCTTTCAAGACACTGTCCATTCCGTTCAACTGCTCTTCCAGGTCCTTTGCTACCTCTGACAGAAGTACATTGTCATCGGCAAACCTCCAAATTTTAATTTCTTCTCCATGGATTTTAATTCCTACACCAAATTTTTCTTTTGTTTCCTTTACTGCTTGCTCAGTATACAGATTGGATAACATCAGGCATAAGCTACATTCCTGTCTCACTCCCGTCCCATCCACTGCTTCCCTTTCATTCCCCTCGACACTTATAAGTGCCATCTGGTTTCTGTACAAATTGTAAATAGCCTTTCGCTTCCTGTATTTTACCCCTGCCACCTTTAGAATTTGAAAGAGAGTATTCCAGTCAACATCGTCAAAAGCTTTCTCTAAGTCTACAAATGCTAGAAACGTAGCTTTGCTTTTCCTTAATCTATTTTCTAAGATAAGTCGTAGGGTCAGTATTGTCTCACGGGTTCCAACATTTCTACGAAATCCAAACTGATCTTCCCCGAGTTCGGCTTCTACCAGTTTTTCCATTCGTCTGTAAAGAATTTTTGTTAGTATTTTGCAGCCGTGACTTATTAAACAGATTTTTTTGTATCTCCATCCTTGTAGCAGGAGGTCTCTGGGACGACAGCCGTTTACTATCGTGCCATAAAAACACCTACAGCCGTCCTTATGATTTTATTTTATTTCGTCGCTACCAGTTTTAACGCTTCATTGCGTCATCTTCCGGCTGTTTTTGATGCGGTACAGGTTGATATGATCCCCATGCATAACCCATCAGTTGCCAGGATTACTGGATACGCAGATAATGTGTCAGCACTCCAACCATCAACTGCAGTCCAAAATCGCCAATGCCACCAAAGAAAAAGCGATTTTGTAAAAGCTAAGAAATCGTGAAACACAAATGTGCAACTATGCATTTTTCTTCTCCAACCCCCGCTAACAACGCAGGAAAAAGCACTGGACTTTATGTCAAAATGTAATTTATATCACAGCCATTTATACTTAGGTATTTAAAACTGCAACGTGATATGAAAGAAATAGTGTAAGTTTCTCTACATTGTAAAAAATCTCCAATAGAAATTAAAAAGTATTTTGACAGTGTGACACAAAGTATGTAGCACACCAGTAACATAAAACTCAAAATAAAACAAGTGTAAATATTTAAGGTACAGATGGTTCTTTCATTACTTCCCGTCGATGCAAAATGAAAGGCTGCATGTTGAAAAGTATGTAGACAGGAAACACAGCAATTGCAAATAAAGATTCATTTATCAGTCTGTATCAATTACAAAAAGCAATTTCTGAAATAGAATATGTTTCATTGCTTCACATTTAACTTACATAAATACAACAGAACAGATTGACATATTGAGTTCTGTTTATGTAACTGGAATGTTCAACTGCAAAATTAATTACAAAGATTTTACTGTTTTTGTTGGGTACTCTGAAATTTTGTCCTATTAACTTTTCTTACAGCAGTTATCGGAAAATATGTTGACACCAACCCAAACGACCCCTTTCATTATTGTCTGAGATGAACGTCCATTGGAGCAAATTCCATCAAATAACACAATAAGAGTTTCTTTGATAGCAGCAAGTGATACTGCATATGGAGTAGCGTATTGATTGCTGTGGGAGAGAATATATCATTCATGATCTTCAAGCAGTTTATGTATGACAATATAAGTGTAAAAAATAACGTTCAAAACAATACCCGATGGATATTTTATTCCTGCCTAGTCAAGTCGTTTCATTAAACTAAACTGTTCATTCATTAGCAAATCTTTCTCAATAACAGTTTCATGAAGGCACAATAGCCTGCAATGAAATTGAAGGATGCTATAAATATCTTTCAGTGAAACAATGTCTACCTCATTTACATTAACTTCTGTGTGTTATATGGCAGTTTTTTTCGAAACTGTTCAGTAATCTGTTTAATAATCCAATATCCAGAAATGACTAGTAAACTGAAAAAATTAATGCTATCTGAAAACTACAGCATAATAACAAATGTCAATGACTGCAACTCTCATTAGCTTTATCTTTTTTTCCTTTGATGGGTGAAGGATTCTTATAATGTGCTGCAGCGTGGGGCTTTTAGCTGGCTGGCAAAGGCGAAAGTCATCGCATTTGTCACCACGTGGGTCGTGAAAACGTTACTGCTGAAACTCAAAGTCTCTACCGGGAACTCACTGGGAAAAGCGCTCTGCTGGCCAAGTACAACAGAAATGATGGGCAAGAGTAGCCCAGTCCGTTATAAAGTTTCATTGTGCATGAAGCACAGAGAATGGCTTTTAACAAAACAAAATGTGAAAGACAGGAGAAAACATGACACTTCTAGCGTGGGACACAGCTGTTAGGCGCAGACCACCTGGAGTTTTTGTTAAAAATTTAGAAATGAGATACCTGAATGGGGCATAGCAATTATTTTGGTAGTGGGAGAGAGTTCACCTGTGTGTGTACATGCACCCCTCCTCATTGGCTGTAACTAGAAATCTGATACATAGTGGGGGTCATTTTTGGCCCTCTACCATGCTCCAGGGAGGAAATGTACTTAACCACAGCAGAATCCGTAAGAGTAGGGAATTTGTTAGCATGTTTGTTAAATTACCATTAGTCGGGATTCATAAGATCTGTAGCAATTGGCAGTCAAGATTCCACTACTGGCAGAACCAACTAAATTTTGCAGAGGAGAGTAAGAAGCACTATTTCTCTGGGCATAATAACAAGCACGTCCCTTTACGGCAGCATAGCGAGCATTTGCTCCAGGGCTTTATAGAGAAGACCTCTCCACAGGCCTTGACACAGTATGCTTCATCTTAGAGCTGCAGAGCGAGATGTCTCCACAGTAGAGCGGAACTCAGTTGCTGGGGCTGAACTTGAAACTCTCAGCCATTACTGCAGCCATCCACTTTTCTCATACGTCACTAGAGTGGACTGTGGGCTGTATTCACATTCACAGAGACGATTTATCATGCATCGAGGTTTCGTTTTGCTGATCTGACGTCACAGCACCCAGTATGTGCTTAGGCGACAGTACTGACGTTTGTTCATGCCTTCCTGCGAGTTTTCCTTCACATTAACTTATTCCGCAATCATTCGTCATAACTGCGAACACAGCTTTATAGTGTTCCCGTTATTATGCACCCACCTACGCCAAGGTTGTCAAAAATGTTTCCAATCCCTTGTTCCACTGATAACTGATTGTATTCTTGGTTCAGTGGATAAAACATTTTTGGTATCTTTTAGTAGTAAATGAGACTGTTACAGTAAACCTTAGTTTCTTTTCATAGTCTGATGCAGCCCATTATAGATATGCCTGAGTGAGGTGTGGTACCCATATTTCCATGCATAATTGGACTGTCCCTAATAATCTGATCAAATAAGCAGTTATGCATTGTGCGACTTTGTTACTTTTAATTTGCTTAGTCTTATAGAGAGTTATCTGTCACTGTAAGTCACTGGGGATAGATTCTGTAGTTTCTCACTGGTATGCTAAATGTTCCACTGACACCTCACATATGTCTAAAATGTCTAGCCCTTGAACTCTGAAAAAATTAAATTTTTAATGGTCCCTAATGTGACATTGCCATAAGAAGAAGAATTTGGAAGCAGAGGCATTACACTTTGAATATGAAGTTTATTTCCTGCTTCATAAATCTGTGTACTGAAATGTTATATTGTAATTTCCTAACAGTCGATATTTGCCAAAACGCCACTTGAGCACATCTGTTTGAAGTTTGGATTTCAATAAGTGCACCACAACTTGCTCTTCAGTGCAATAACGATGACTTTCTATAACAGCATATGTTGTGTGCCAAAAGGCATAAATTTTGTCTCTTGTAAGAAATCCACTTGACATACCTTTAGGTTTCCACACATCAAGCCAGTCTACATCTTGCAAAAATTGCATACAAACACTTTCAGTTGTCAAAGAATCCATATATGTATCCTGATTGTGTTTCCTTTTAAACAATGATTTCACATTCATCACCTCAAATCATTTTGTTGTTATCCTAATATACTCAGCCATTAATGATACATGTTGCCAACTGAATTACAACTATCTACTTCGAGGACATCTGAAATATGTCGATTAAATATTTGCAACTCAAGTTTCATGCTCTGTTTCTCTAATGATGTAGGACAAAGTTATTTCAGAGTAAGTATATTTTAAACATGACTGTGCTTCAGCAATAGTGCACGTAGAAACCTGGTTGACTGGAAATAACCACCAACCAGTTGCAGAATTAAACGTTTGCTTGAAAGTTGGCTCAAGTCACTAGCCTTGTATGTGACATACTAAACGTCTGCTGGAGCCAATACTACAATTGTTTTATTTTATGTTTTATGACAAAGCCCTTCAGTATTGGATTGCTACCTTCAGATATGTGTTTTAACTGCTAATGTTTGTGGGTGAGATTCACATTGCCCTAGACAAGAGCCTTATGGATTCGACATATGGTTATGTGAATGTATGATTTTATGAGTCCATTTTCCTTCTGAAGAAGACGAATTTTAGTCAAATCCATGGTAAAGGATTAATAAACCTTTAATTTGTAACTGGGTGACCGTTATTTACAATCCTGTCAAATGGTTCAAATGGCTCTGAGCACTATGGGACTTAACTTCTGAGGTCATCAGTCCCCTAGAACTTAGAACTACTAAACCTAAGGACATCACACACATCCATGCCCGAGGCAGGATTCGAACCTGCGACCGTAGCGGTCTCACGGTTCCCGACTGTAGCGCCTACAATCCTGTCAAGTCTCATAAAGCTCTTTTAATGTTTTAAAAGAAGCTACTGAAAATTTATTTTGTTCCAGTTTCTCTCTGGCTGGAAAATCAGGATAGAACATATCTATATCTTCATTTTCCTGATTCAGCCAAATACTTCTTATACATTTCAAGATGTAGCCTGGATTGATTAGTAATAAAAGTGGATGATCAGGTTACATGGATGTTTAAAAGCGATATTAATATCTTTGCCCACAGAAAACACTCAAATTTTTTTCCTATTAATCTTGTTGCCAGTTGCAACACAAAAAAGTCTACAGCTAATAAGTTCAAGGCCATCTATTATGGCTAATAGCACACCATGTAATAACTGAACAGAAATGGTCTCCATTCAGCAGCATAAACACGAATGCTGGATTTGCATGTTCTGATTTACACGACACGCCCAATATGCTACCAGCTCTGTATTCCAAATAAGAGTAGATGAATTTGATTAACATTCAAAACAGCACTAACATTATTGATATTCAAATACTGAAATTTCGGTTTTTTTGTAAGATTATTAGTTACTTTCCCAAACTTTTCATGTGACGGGTTTACATTAAATATGCCGCAGATTCTGTGTAGAGCACTTGGCTGTGGCACTTTCATTAATGCCTGTTATATACAAACTTACAAGCATGAGAAGGAATAGCAAAGACACACATCAAAACACCATTAATATAGAACCAAACTTATGGTTAAATTTTTTGATATTTATAAGTCTTTTTGTTCAGATATAAAATCCAGCGTGTCCTTCTCACACTCCTCTATTTAATCTTCCAACACTCCTAAGCTCTCTGTCCCTATCTCTTCCATATTCTCTATGCAACTTCCTGGGCATCCAGAATTTGTGTCTGAAGCCTCTTGCAATCTGCTCACAGTTTCATGGATGTTATTTACTGCTTGGGGAAAAGATCTTTTTTCTAATAGCTTAAGTTGCAAATTTTTGTTAAGTAATGGTGTATTTAAACCTGCATCTGCAACAATGGAATAGGTAATCAATGACTCTGGGTTTCTTGTGATCAAAAAATACCAAACTCACTCTTTCTTTCACTTACATTCCACGTACAGGGCAATTTCACTAACTTGTCATGCAATAGTAGCTCTCCTAAAGAACTGAAGCTGAAAGTATCACAATTTTTTTTTAGTAGATAAATTGTGTTGTAATGCTTCTACTAACTGTTCATCTTCACGTCCCAACTTTTTCTCCTCTGGCACGTCACGTCTCCTCTCCTTTTTTTGAGTTGTATGAAGGACACTTTTGGAACAGGAGTGGAACTGCACCTGGCTTCAGACGTGATCTTTGGAGGGGCACTTAATAACTGACCTACCCATATATCCCAGATTTGTGTTTCCTAAATTACACCATCCTTTGGAAAGTGTCCATTACATACTGGTAAATAAAAATCAATTAATACTAGTAACTGCATGACCAGGTAGTTTAAGCAGGGTATTAATACTTCTTGACAGATTTAACAGACCACTGAAAGAAATACCCATGAATGACCACGTGGTCCTTTCTACGTAATGTCTGTGATTGTGTAATCGCTCTACTTATATAAAATTACTGTGGAGATGTAAAAACACAACAAGACTCTCAGCACAGAGACAAGGATACATATTCAAATGTGAAACATGAGGAAGGGGCAGCTAAGCCATGCATTAATGCAGCATGGCAATAAAATCAACAGAATAACTGAAAATAGGTGGAAGAGGAAAGAAGACAACTTGTCCCATAGTAAATTATAGGCATTTAGTATTGTAAGATGCCAAAATATTATACATTAGTGGCAGGAAGTGCAAAATGGCTAAGCAGGGATGGCTAGAGGACAAATGTAAGGATGTAGAGGCTTATCTCACTAGGGGTAAGATAGATACTGCCTACAGGAAAATTAAAGAGACCTTTGGAGAAAAAAGAGCCACTTGTATGAATATCAAGAGCTCAGATGTAAACCCAGTTCTAAGCAAAGAAGGGAAAAAAAGGAAGCCAGAAGGAGTATGTAGAGGGTCTATACAAGGGCGATGTACTTGAGGGCAATATAATGGAAATGGAAGAGGATGTAGATGAAGATGAAATGGGAGATATGATACTAAGTGAAGAGTTTGACACAGCACTGAAAGACCTGAGTCGAAACAAGGCCCCGGGAGTAGACAACATTCCATTAGAACTACTGATGGCCTTGGGAGAGCCAGTCATGACAAAACTCTACAATATGGTGAGCAAGATGTATGAGACAGGCGAAATACCCTCAGACTTCAAGAAGAATATAATAATTCCAATTCCAAAGAAACAGATGTTGACAGATGTGAAAATTACCGAACTGTCACTTTAATAAGCCACGGCTGCAAAATACTAACGCGAATTCTTTACAGACGAATGGAAAAATTGGTAGAAGCCGACCTCGGGGAAGATCAGTTTGGATTCCGTAGAAATATGGGAACACGTGAAGCAATACTGACCCTATGACTTATCTTAGAAGCTAGATTAAGAAAAGGCAAACCTACGTTTCTAGCATTTGTAGGCTTGGAGAAAGCTTTTGACAATGTTGACTGGAATACTCTCTCTCAAATTCTGAAGGTAGCAGGGGTAAACTACAGGGAGCGAAAGGCTATTTACAATTTGTATAGAAACCAGATGGCAGTTATAAGAGTCGAGGGACATGAAAGGGAAGCAGTGGTTGGGAAGGGAGTGAGAGAGGGTTGTAGCCTCTCCCCGGTGTTATTCAATCTGTATATTGAGCAAGCAGTAAAGAAAACAAAAGAAAAATTCGGAGTAGGCATTAACAGCCATGGAGGAGAAATAAAAACTTTAAGGTTCGCCGATGACATTGTAATTCTCTTAGAGACAGCAAAGGACTTGGAAGAGCAGTTGAACGGAATGGATATAGTCTTGAAGGGAGGATGTAAGATGAACATCAACAAAAGCAAAACGAGGATAATGGAATGTAGTCGAATTAAATCAGATGATGCTGAGGAAATTGGATAAGGGAATGAGGCACTTAACGTAGTAAAGGAGTTTGCTATTTGGGGAGCAAAATAACTGATGGTGGTCGAAGTAGAGAAGATATAAAATGTAGACTGGCAATGGCAAGGAAAAAGGTTTCTGAAGAAGAGAAATTTGTTAACATCGAGTGTAGATTTAAGTATCAGGAAGTCGTTACTGAACGTATTTGTATGAAGTGTAGCCATGTATGGAAGTGAAACACGGACAATTAATAGTTTGGACAAAAAGAGAATAGAAGCTTTCGAAATGTGGTGCTACAGAAGAATGCTGAAGATTAGATGGGTAGATCACATAACTAATGAGGAGGTATTGAATAGAATAGGGGAGAAGAGAAGTTTGTGGCACAACTTGACAAGAAGAAGGGACCGGTTGGTAGGACATGTTCTGAGGCATCAACGCATCACAAATTTAGCATTGGAGGGCAGCATGGAGGGTATAAATCGTAGAGGGAGACCAAAAGATGAATACATTAAGCAGATTCAGAAGGATGTAGGTTGCAGTAAGTACTGGGAGATGAAGAAGCTTGCACAGGATAGAGTAGCATAGAGAGCTGCATCAAACGAGTCTCAGGACTGAAGACCACAACAACAGCAACCAGTTTCAGCGATACATTACGCCATCTTCAGTCCCCTGACTGACGAGTAGGAAGATTCCCACCTTTTGTACAGCCGAAATAGGATCCAGCATACAGTCACTGCTTTTGTAGACTTCTTTTTTAACAAAGCGATCCCTCTGACTATCATTTGATCACTGATGAGTGATGATCGAAGTGATCGTTTTGTTAAAAAGAAGTCTATCGATGCTAGTGTCTGTATGCTGGGCCTATTTTGACTGTACGCGAGGTGGAATTCATCGTACACGTCGGTCACGGGGGCTGAAAATGACGTAAAGTAGCGCTGAAACTGGTAGCACAAATAAAATAAAATTGGAAATTTAGATGGCTGAAGCTGTTTCAATTTGACAGGTGAGCAGAAGGTTGGTGACTTTGTTAGATCCAGTCTTCTTCGAAGGTTTTAGATGACTTATAGCTTCTTCAACTGCGTCTGGTGTTACTAGCTGGAAACGCCGCAGGACATTTTCGTAGTCTTTCCCCATTCGTCTCTGCACCGCTTGTTATTCTTTCCTTACGGCGCCCTACCGCGCCAAGTGCTCGATAACGCCACAAGGGGGAATTCAGTGTCACGATGGGCAGTGGTCATAACGTTTGACTCATCACTGTACACTACTGGCCATTAAAATTGCTACACCAAGAAGAAATGCAGATGATAAGCGGGTATGCATTCCACAAATATATTATACTGGAACAATTCATCAAGAGTAGTGACTGGCGTTTTGTGACGAGCCAGTTGCTCGGCCACCATTGACAAGACGTCTTCAATTGGTGAGAGATCTGGAGAATGTGCTGGCCAGGGCAGCATCCGAACATTTTCTGTATCCAGAAAGGACCTGCAACATGCGGTCGTGCATTATCCTGCTGAAATGTGGGGTTTCGCAACTATCGAATGAAGGGTAGAGCCACAGATCGTAACACAGCTGAAATGTGACGTTCACTGTTCAAAGAGCCGTCAATGCGAACAAGAGGTGACCGAGACGCGTAACCAATGGCACCTCATACCATCACGCCGGGTGACACGCCAGTATGGCGATGACGAATACACGCTTCCAATGTGCGTTCACCGCGATGTCGCCATACATGGATGCGACCATCATGATGCTGTAAACAGAACCTGGATTCATTCGAAAAAATGATGTTTCGCCATTCGTGCACCCAGGTTCGTCGTTGAGTACACCATCGCAGGCGCTCCTGTCTGTGATGCAGTGTCAAAGGTAATCGCAACCATGGTCTCCGAGCTGATAGTCCATGCTGCTGCAAACGTCATCGAACTGTTCGTGCAGATGGTTGTTGTCTTGCAAACGTTCCCATCTGTTGACTCAGGGATCGAGACGTGGCTGCACGATCCGTTATAGCCATGCGAGTAAGATGCCTGTCACCTCGACTGCTAGTGATACGAGGCGATTGGGATTCAGCACGGCGTTCCGTATTACCCTCCTGAACCCACCGATTCCATATTCTGCTAACAGTCATTGGATCTCGACCAACGCGAGCAGCCATGTCGCGATACGATAAACCCCAGTCGCGATAGGCTGCAATCCGACCTTTATCAAAGTCGGTAACGTGATGGTACGCATTTCTCCTCCTTACACGAGGCATCACAACAACGTTTCACCAGGCAACGCTGGTCAAGTGCTGTTTGTGTATGAGAAATCTGTTGGAAACTTTCCTCATGTCAGCACGTTGTACGTGTCGCCACCGGCCCCAACCTTGTGTGAATGCTCTGAAAAGCTAATCATTTGCATATCACAGCATTTTCTTCCTGTCGGTGAAATTTCGCGTCTGTAGCACGTCATCTTCGTTGTGTAGCAATTTTAATGGCCGGTAGTGTATAACTGTTTTGTAGGGCTAACGCATTGTGGTGTAAAAATACTTCTCATATGGGAATTTTGTGCTGAACGTTACTTGAATTTTTTTATTTTTCCACAGGTGCGGTACTCTCAGCTAGCGGGCGCTATGAGCAGCGTGACTGGCGGTCCGATTGCCCCCTGACGTCACCACCTTCCGCGTGAGCCTCCCTTCGCTTTTCGCCGCATCACTTGTTGTGAACTCTGCGTTGTAATTCCACTCTATCAGCGTGTTCAGTGTTTTTTTTTTATCTGAAATTCTTAAAATACTCCCCACCGCATGGAGGAAGACGGATAATCGTGTTCCATATTCTGACTGGCTGTGCTACCGATCGTCCTGAAACACTTTGTAGAACATGTTTCATAGCATATAACGAGGACGTGCTTCCTGTGAAACCTCTGAGTGCCCCTTGGCCAACAGTTATTGGAACTGGTGTCCTACACTGACAGATTTTACTCTTGAATCCTGACTGCTCATTAATTTTCGGAAGAAATAATGGAAAACAAAAGTGTGGAAAAAAATGAATGAACTGGAGTCAGTACTAAATAAATATACAGCGGTCTTTTTTTAAAATTTTTTTTAAGCTTGGTACACACCTAGCGACAAAGTCGCACGTTATTGTATACGAACAGTCCCATTGCATTATACCGTGACAGTCCCCATACAAAGTAGCGCTTTCGCATTTGGAGTAGTTACGCATTAAGTCATGGGCAAATGTTGAAAGAAATAGTTTACAAATGTGATCAAGCGACAAAGATCAGATAAACATCAACAATGACAGTAGAAAATGAGATATTATAACATGAGGTATCACTATGCAGATGAGAACGTATTAATTTAGTGAATGTGTATACATTCATCTTTTAGTCTAAATTAGAAATACTACTTATGTATGTATGCATGTACAAGTAATATTTCTCAATATACTGCAGGTACCGTGCTGTATAAATTGTGGAATAAAATGAAATGTACTTAATATTTAAGGAATGTTCCACCAGTAGGTGGAGGAACATAGACATATTAAAAACTTAAAACACATAGTATTGATGTTCCACAATAATATTTATTTTACTATTCATTATGAATCGTCTTTCACCTATCACAGTCATTCTCAGATAAATTAAGACTACACAAATGATCCACAATGCATCAGCGAGAGTTTATAGCTGTAGAAACATTGTTTATCCAAAGATATATGATCTTTTGCAACTATATAACTATACACAAACACAGGCATAATCAAATTCACAAAGGATTTCATTACTTTATACTCAGTGGTTAAAAGTGCAATAATGTATGGGCCAAAAACGGTGTACAAGTGAGTATTGGCGCAGACTCCTATGTTATTTGGACAAAATATCTGATGAATGTGTGAACGAACTAAAACAAGGGGAGCAGAGGGGCAGAAAGGAGTCAGTGAAATGTGGGTGCGAAACTGTTATACTGTTTACAAAAAGAATACTGTCTAATGATGAAAAAAACTAACTGGTTGCTGATACTTTGGTAAGGGTGAGTAATGGAATGGTGGCTGGTCCTCAAGGATCAGGTCAGAATTCGTTGAATGGTGTTTACTGATAGTCGGAATTTCAGTAATGTTAGTGTTTTGCCTTTGATCCTTTGTGGAGAATATTTTGTAATGTGGACGTGTTGATAGACATGGCCTTCAGTTCTCATTGCAGCGTGGAAAATACTTCGTCAGTTTTTTATTATTTATATTTTTCTTATTGTTAAACGTTACTTATCAAGATGTGGCCAGTGGAGAAAGTGTTGCAGCTGATTTCAGATTTTCACACATCATGTTTGGGGGAAGTTAGTAATTCCGCATATAAAAACCACAACAACAAGAATTTGGTTATTGAAGTATCAGTTAGTGAAGTTGGAACAAATCCACGATCTGAAAACAACTTTTTATCAGGATCATAAAAATATTAACCAGGCGAAGAAGAGTAAATAATATTTGGTTCGCATATGACCACTTGTTATTTTTCCTGCAAGATTTAAAAGCACTCTTATTTATTGTTCATATACAACGAAAAATTCAGGTTTAAATAAATACATTCTTCTAACAATTAAATAGTTCTGACAGTGTTTAAATCATTTTTTAAGAAAAAGTGCTCTGTATTGGAATATAAATACTTGTCTTGCCAATTCAGTCTCAGTGTGTCTCCTTTGTTTGTGTATGAATTTTTAAAACAGTTTGTCCAAGCCTTTAAATAATGAGTTGCTGGAATATTGTATTGAGTTTCATCACAATATCCATTTATTTCTAGATTCTTGGCACACCTTTTACAACACCACTTGTTAATGACAAACACTGTGTAACATTTCAAAACAAGACAAAAAACTTAATTAATCAGGGAGTCACATGAACCAACTTCAACGACTGCTAAAGCCACTCCGACGCCATCCAAGGCTGTCTCACGCTACTCTAACGTGCTTGGCACATAACATCTCTAAAGTATTATGAACTCAGCTCGTAGTGGATTCTGGAACAGGATGTAGTCCAAAGATGACTGTCTTAACCGAAATTGTTTTCAAATTAAATTTAGATAATGGTTTCTGAAAATAAGTATTTGTGTGAAGATTTCTACACCTAATGGTTCATAACAAGGGTTACAAATTTGACAGTTTAGAAAATAGCAGCACTTTGTAATTGTAAAAGATCGGCTTAATGGTCAACAATAAAATTAGGAAAATTATGAACGAAAACAGGAATTCTGTTTGCATGACACCTGAATCTTTACTGTAAATTAGTTTTTAGATCATTTAAGTTTACAACTGTGATTACTAATTTTCATGGTTCAAGATCAATATTACACAATGGATCGATATGAATTAAAAAAAAGTATGCTATCAGGAAAACAATTTTTAAGCACTCAAATATATTCAAAAATATCTTCAGATGAGGAATACATAATTTAATTAAGGAAATAAATCCAAATCTGGCCAAAATTTATAGAGAATCGAATATTTCAATTGGTGTATGAAAGTTCTGAGGAGGCAAGATTCATCACGAAGGACAATTTAAAATCAAGAGGCAGCAGAAACACTGACTGTCATGAAGAAAGATACAAGGGATCAGCAAGCACTGAAGATGATGTAAGTACATTACAAATACATTTTTATTTAAATTTTGTACATGACAAGGAGCGAAAACAAAGTTATTAAAATACATAATTAAAATTGAAACTTCCTGGCAGATTAAAACTGTGTGCCCGACCGAGACTCGAACTCGGGACCTTTGCCTTTCGCGGGCAAGTGCTCTACCAACTGAGCTACCGAAGCACGACTCACGCCCGGTACTCACAGCTTTACTTCTGCCAGTACCTCGTCTCCTACCTTCCAAACTTTACAGAAGCTCTCCTGCGAACCTTGCAGGACTAGCACTCCTGAAAGAAAGGATATGGCGGAGACATGGCTTAGCCACAGCCTGTTTTTTATTAACAACAATATTTAATAGTTTGAAAATATTATTTAGGGTTTTGTAAAAATGTTTTCTAAGTGATTATTGTTTTAATTGTTGTAAGCGCTCTGGACTCATAATTTCGTAAACATCATATTGCCATGGAATCTCTCCTTCAGGAATGTGCAACTAATCGCTGAATTCATTCCGAATTTTATGCAGGTTTGTTGTTGGCTTTAGGGATACGTTTTGCAAATCCATCAATATCCTACTCTCATCCAGTTTCTTCCTCCAGAACCTCTCAATCAAATTTCCATCTGTATCATAAAAAAAAAAAATACCAGCTGGAGTGTAATAAATTTGACACAGTGTATTTTTGTGTCTTCTTTGGAGCGGATTAAATGACAGTTTGTTTACTCGTCGGTTGATTATTACTCTTTCTAGTTGATTCTTTTGACGGTTAATGATATTGCGTTAATAAGGAATGAAGTTTTTGTGCAGCATCGTGACGTTCTCTGGTCTAGGTAACTCCGTAGGAATACACCGGAGCTCTGCAATTTATTTGATTTTCGTGCGAGGGTTCGGGTCAACAGGTATTTACGGTACCTGTGATGTAATTGGCTGTTATGAAGTCACTTCTCAGTCCATATTTTGAATTGCATATGTCAATAGCGATATTTATCCTTATATTTTCGTTGGTTTAGAAAAAAATTAGATTTTCATCTTTGCTGTGAATCGGAAAAAAACTACATTTTCTGCTCCAGCAGTAATGTTAAGATGCCGTCGAGTTATCAGTTCCTTTTATTGTGAAATACGGAGGTGGTCACAGGTTGAAGTATGAAAATTGCACTAGGGTCTCTTTATATTTTCTAAGATAGCGGGAGTGTTGATCGTGAAATTTCGGAAGTGACTGTCTCTCTTTTGAAATTGTTTGAGGAGATTAGAAATCCGATGATTCACGTTAATTTTTTGAAGAATTCTAATGTCATGTTGCAATAATCGTTTCGGTTTTCTCCTGATCCATGTGTTTATTCGTAACCGTGTATCAAAGGTTCCATTTGAGCTGTACTGATAAAATTGATTTGGCGATGGTTCCGTCGGATATTTTACGATGGCGCGTTTCCTTAAGTCATACTGTCTATCGTAAACTTCATTCCAGCCTTACAGCGTTTTTACCGATACTCGATTAGTTCTCTTTTCGTAAGAACCTCTTCGACTTTTTCCTGATGCGTACAAATGTTCGTAACTTTGCATCGTACTCTCCACTAGAGTTAAAGTTTATTTTATCACAATTGCATCGATTATTTTGCTACAGATATTTTGTTGTTTGTGCAACTTTTTCTTTTTACAAAATCGTATAGTGAAAACTGCCTATTTCATTTACCGTTCAAATAATAACTGAAGATATGACAGTGTAATGGCCACGTTGTTCACATAGTCAGATGGATAGTTGCCTTGTCACCGGTTTTACTAGACACATGGTATCGGTATCTACACTTTTAATGTTATTTTTCCCATTCTGGTATTCGTTATGTATGACATTCAATATGAATAACAAACATTACGTAATTCAATGTGTGCGGCAGCATTCGTGTGTATAGACTGTTTCAAATTCCTATTACAGAAATCCAAGGGCTTTAGAGGGGTCTTAGTGGACGAAGTTTGGATAAGGAAGCCATATCCATAAATGTACCTTCTAAATAAAAAATAAATTTGAAGAGTACTTTCAAATCTCTCGCTTCACGATACACACACATAGGGCACAAAGAACCTGTGTGCTCTACGTCTACATCCACATTCTCATTTAAGTGCCTGGCAAAAGATTCACCGAATCACCTTCCAGCTATTTCTTTACCAATCCACTCCGGAACACTGCGCGAGAAAATAAACATTTAAATCTTTCTCTTATTTTATTCTGACGATCATTTCCTCCTATGTAGGTGGGCATCAACAAAATTTTTTCACTCTCTGACGAGAAAGTAGGTGACCTTGCCGCAAAGTAAAACGCCCAACTTTCAATGATTGCCAGCCTTATTTGTGTACCATATTCGTGACATTCACTCCCCTGTTTCGCGACAGTACAAAGCAAGCTGCCCTTTTTTTTCGATGTCCTCCCTCAATACCATCTGATGCGGATCCCAGAACACACAGCAGTATTCCAGAATAGGACGGAAAAGCGTAATATAAGCAAATGGAAATGATTCAAATGGCTCTAAGCACCTGAGGTCATCAGTCCCATAGACTTAGAACTGCTTAAACCTAACTAACCTAAGGCCATCACACACATCCATGCCCGAGGCAGGATTCGAACATCCGACCGTAGCAGCAGCGCGGTTCCGGACTGAATCGCCTAGAACCGCTCGGTCACAGCGGCCGGCCAAATGGAAATGAGCGCACGGCATTGTGGGTCGGCAGTCCGCCATTCGGGAAAGTTCGGCCGTCGAGGGCAAGTACTTATTGCATTCGATGTCACACTGGGCGAGTTGCGCGTCGGAGATGGGGGTGAAATGAAGATGAGGACAATACAACTCCCAGTCCATGAGCGGAGAAAATCTGCCCCAGCCGGGAATCGAATCCGGGCCCCTTGGCGTAGCATTGCGCCGCGCTAATCACTCAGCTAACGGAGGCGGACGTAATATAAGCAGTCTCTTTAGTAGACCTCTTGCGTTTTCTGAGTGTTCTGCTAATAAATCGCAGTCAACCTGATCTATGACATCGTTCCAGTTTAAAGGAGAGCAAATTACTCAGACTACACTCGTGCTTGAGAATGACAGCAAACAGCAACTTCTAACAAACTTTAAACGTATTATCAAACTTTTCATAGCTTACATGTTTAACGTAAAACATTTAATACATTTGTAATCAGACGTTTGAAGCTGTATTATCCTCGTACATGGGAGTTCGATTGGGGATTTACTCGCATCTCCTAATTAGGAATAAATTAAGAAAGCCCTTCCACAGGCTCCTCCTCAGATGATCAAGAAGACACATCGATGACAGGGGATTGGTGGCCAATGAACAGGTACTTATTGGTGGAGGATATTCCACCACCCAGCAACTCATAAGGGTGGTGGAAGAAATCGCCACTGCCTACAGTAACAAGTAAGGCTGTGGAGCAGTATTCTTAGATGTATCGAAAGCCTTCGACACCGTGTGGCATTAGGGGCAATTTGGAAGCTAAATGAAATAGATTTCCCTGGAACATATGATTAAACTGATCGCCTCATACTTGGAAGATCGTACTTTTGTGGTGGGAGTCGAAGAAGAAGCCCACCGTAAGAAGACTTCATGCAGGAGTTTCGCAGGGATCGGTCCTTGCTCCAATCCTGTATTCTTTCTAGAAATCTGTCCTCCCCAGAATTCAACGAGTGAAACGCGCTATATATTCAGATGACACGGCGCTTAATAAAAGGAGCAGATTGCTCTAGCCCATGCATCGCGGACTATAGGAAGCATGCCACGAAGAATGGCCAACTAGATGGAGAATTTTCTTCGACACTTTGAAGAGCGAGATCGTCGTCTATACTCTTCAACGCGCTTGTATAAAAGGCTGCGTTAGTTAAGTGCCTCAGTCTCATGCTTGACAGCAAGCTTATGTAACAAAGGCACACCTCACACGTCCAGGAAAACCTCCTGCTTAGGATGTGTGAACTCTACTTCACGAACGCTCAGACTTACCACTGGGGACAAGATTACCAATTTACATGATATTTATGCCCCCATTAATGGATTATTGCTGTGCAGCATGGGCTTCAGCAGCAAAGACTCATGTTCACAGACTACAGACGCAGCAGAACAAGGGGTCGCGAAGGATATTTCACGTGCCGCACAACTTCCAACTAAATACATGCATGAAGGAGTACACCGAGAATAAGTTGTGTCCCACTTCAAGAAGGCTGCTGTCAACGTGCACAAGAAAGCGACGAATTTAGCGTGTCCCTTAATCAGCGGCCTTGGCGACTTAAATGCAGCCTTAGGTCGCTACGAAAGACGTATTTACACTTGTGGTAGGCCAAAACAAGTAAGAACCTCAGCTCATTTTCCCCGCAAGTGACAACACAATAATAAACAGAAGTTTACACACCTTCACCTAATCGTGAATATACGAGTAGTAGCAAATGTCTTCGGGTAAAGACTACAGCAAAAGCTAGACCGAGAAGAACACTGTGTCAGTCAGACTTTTGTGTTTTCGTGCTGTAACTCCATGACGACTGCAGCACTACCAAGCGGTAGCTGTCTGAACTGGCTGTGCTAGTGGCCGAACGCCGCCCTCAGCGCCGCCAAGCAGCGGTCGCATCAACCCGCTGTGTGTGACGACCGCGCTCTGTGGCGGGAATGTCGACTTGAGTTCGTTTCCTCACGAATTCTGGAAATAATTGACTGACGAGCGTGGGCGGGAGTTTGGCGGGAGCAATTCCCACTAGGCTTTAAAACACAAGCAGTGCAAGGCTTATGTCACGATACTGAGGCACGAGGCCCACGACGGAGGCAGAGAACGACAGCAGCATTCCTAGTGGCTTGGCAGTGAACTCTGAATACGGGTGAATATAGCGCGAAAATCCATTTTCTTAATTCGAAATGCACGTGTTAGACGACAATATTGTCATTTACACTTCACGGATGGGCCTCTTAGTGTAGTAGTAATATGTGTGCGTGGAGATCGAAAAGGTTTTGGATGTATTCGAGAAATTTCAATCAAAAACCAAAAGAAACATTATCGAGGAAATAACAAAATGCCATAATGTCTATTAAAATGGATTCTATTATTTTCTGTTTATATATTGTCACTCACATGAAATAGTCTTGCTGCACAGTTACTTTCGAGCGAATTGGACTTATTAAACACACAAAACATCATTTCTTTATATCGACTGGGGAATTAATTGGGTGCTACGTATGTACACATTACGTGATTTTAGCATTAAAACTTTGTAAACGAAAAACATTCAAAGAAAATGTACCGCTGATAATTTTTTACCGGTTTTTACCAAACGAGAAGATCTTTTTGGCTATACCTAAACCTTTCAAATAAAGAAATGAGACGTGTGTTGAACATTTATTTTTGATAAATTTTTCAAATTTTATTCATGTGGACCTATATTTTGCATCCGTTACTGTCGAAAGTACAACAAGCATTAATAGCTGTGTAGAATAAATAATGGTTGGGAAGGAGGAATACTGACGTACAACCGGTACCATATCCTTCAGAATAATCCAGAATTTAACCTATGCCTAGAGATGTTTACAAGATGTGCTTGGAAAAATGATCTTCACACACCCAACAGTAACTGTTGCAGCTATATTGCAAACAATAATTACCGGTTTCTCAAACTCTTATTCTTTGATGCAGCTGGGAACTTGCAGCAATGTTTATTCCGTTATTTTGGTTTTGAGGTTAGTTTTAAAGAATAACCATTTCTTCATCCATGAAGTTTACGTGAGTATTTCAACCTCAGACTCGAAGTTTTCCTTCCTTTGTGATCCATCTTTCCTTTAGTAAGATGTCGTCCAAACTTAAGTATACAGTGTTTAATTTTACTTTAAGTGCTGTGAATGTTGTGTTCTTTTTTTACTATTACGGACGTTAACACTCCACTTAGATTCAATAATATTTACAAGAAGCTAATGAAATGCTGTTCATGATTTACAAAAAGACAAAAAGTTACAGAAATAATGCTTCATTGTAACGAAATAGTGCTTATGTGAGATGGAAGGACTGCAACGCTAGGCAGTTTTTTCATCTGGGGATGTGGGAGGTTTTTTTATGGAGAATGAATAAGAGGGTGACACGTTTGAAAGTGATATACACTGATGATCATAAATTAAGGATAATGCTGATACATGGTGAAACTACGCTCTGGTGGGCGGTTTGCGGGTTTAAATCACCTCGGGGTATGAACATGCAGTGCATTTGACCCGCGGTCGTCGCACGGTGGCGCTGGCAGCACTCCACATCGCGGAGGTGTGTTGGTGCATGTCAGAGTACGGTGCAGCGAGTTTTCAGACGTGCTGATGGTGACTGTGTTGAAAATGGCTCAAAGGACACATACTGATGACGTTATGAGGGGTAGAATACTAGGGAGACTGGAGGCTGGTCAAACACAGCAGGTCGTAGCACGGGCCCTCCGTGTGCCACAAAGTGTGATCTCAAGATTATGGCAACGATTCCAGCAGACAGAAAACGTGTCCAGGCGCTACAACACGGGACGTCTACAGTGTACAACACCACAAAAAGACCGATATCTCACCATCAGTGCCCGCAGACGGCCACGGAGTACTGCAGGTAGCCTTTCTCGGGGCCTTACCGCAGCCACTGGAACAGTTGTTTCCAGACACACAGTCTACAGACGACTGAACAGACATGGCTCATTCGCCCGGAGACCTGCAAGGTGCATTCCACTGACCCCTGGTCACAGGAGAGCCCGTAAAGCCTGGTGTCAAGAATACAGTACATGGTCATTGGAACAGTGGTCCAAGGTTATGTTCACGGACGCGTCCAGGTATAGGCTGAACAGTGATTCTCGCCGGGTTTTCATCAGGCGTGAACCAGGAACCAGATACCAACCCCTTAAAAGCCTTGAAAGGGACCTGCATGGAGGTCGTGGTTTGATGGTGTGGGGTGGGATTGTGATTGGTGCACGTACACCCCTGCATGTCTTTGACAGAGCAACTGTAATAGGTCAGTTGTATCGGGAGGTCATTTTGCACCAGTATGTCCGCCTTTTCAGGGGTGCAGTGGGTCCCACCTTCCTCCTGATGGATGATAACGTACGGCCCCATCGAGCTGCCATCGTGGAAGAGTACCTTGAAGCAGAAGATATGCGGCGAATGGAGTGGCCTGCCTGTTCTCCAGACCTAAACGCCATCGAGCACGTCTGGGATGCTCTTGATCGACGTATCGTTGCACGTCTTCAAACCTCTACGACAATTCAGTAGCTCCGACAGGCACTGGTGCAAGAATGGGAGGCTTAACCCCAGTAGTCGCTTGACCATGTGATCCAGAGTGTGCCAACCCGTTGTGCAGCCTGTGTACGTGTGCATGGTGATCATATCCCATATTGATGCGCAGGAAACAGCGGCGTTTTGTAGCACATGTGTTTCGGGACGGTTTTCTCAAATGGCTCTGAGCACCATGGGACTTAACATCTGTGGACATCAGTCCCCTAGAACTTAGAACTACTTAAACCTAACTAACCTAAGGACATCACACACATCCATGCCCGAGGCAGGATTCGAACCTGCGGCCGTAGCAGTCGCACGGTTCCGGACTGCGCGCCTAGAACCGCGAGACCACCGCGGCCGGCCGGTTTTCTCAACTATCACCAATATCGTAGACTTACAGATCTGTGTCGTGTGTTTTCCCTATGTGCCTATGCTATTAGCTCCAGTTTTGTGTAGTGCCACGTTGTGTGGCACCACATTCTGCAATTATCCTTAATTTATGAGCATGAGTATAGGTCAGTAGCAGCGGAGAGCTGCAAAGGACAGGTTGTGAAAATGACGTCCGTATTTGTTTAATATTACTGCTTCTCAACACTAAAAGACATAAAACTCGCCATTACCTCCAGTCGATGGTAACTGACGTTTAAGTATGGCTAGTAATTAGCGTTAATGTGTATTGGTCCACAGCATGGCCAAAAAAACTAAAAATATTTGTGATTTGTGCTATTTTTATGTAAATTATACTACACAGATAACCAGTACTAAGCAATGAATGGAAAGCTGAAAGGTGAAAGGAATATATAGTGGGGCAATACAAGGTAAATGAAGGCAAAGAGGATGTAGATTAAGATGAGATGGGAGGTATGATACTGCAAGAAAAATTTGACAGACCGCGCAAAGACCTAAGTTGAAACAAGGTCGCTGGGGTACTCCACATTACATCTACATCTGTATCTACATGGATAATCTGCAAATCACACTTAAGTGCCTGGCAGAGCGTTTAAACCACCTCCATAATAATTATCTGTTATTTCACTCTCGAACAGCGCCCGGAAAAAACGAACACCTATATCTTTCCCTGCGAACTCAGATTTCCCTTATTTTATTATATTAATCGTTTCTCCCGATACTGGTACGCGTCAACTAAATATTTTCGCTTGCGGAGGAGAAAGTTCTTGGTTGAAATTTCGTGAGAAGATTCCTTCGCAATGAGAAACGCCTTTGTTATAAATGATGTCCACCCCAAATCCTATATCATGTCCGTGACACGTGCTGCCCTTCTTACTCTGTTGATCCTATCTGGTAAGGATGCCACACACGCAGCAGTACTCCAAGAGAGGATGAGTAAGCATAGTGCAGGCATTCTCTTCAGTGGATTTGTTGCATCTTCTGTATGTTCTTTCCTATTTAAGTTGTTCGTATGCGTAGTTCCTGGGTATTTAGTTGAATTTACGTCCCTTAGATTTGATTCATTTATTGTCTAACCGAAGTTTGATGGATTCTTTTAGCACTCATGTGTGGATGAACTCACTTTTCGTTATGTAGGGTCAATTGCCAATTTTCGCACCATACAGAAATCTTTTTAAATGTCTTACAGTTTTTTGACCTTCTAATGACTGTACTAGACGATCAACGACAGCATGCTCCGCGAACAACCCAATACGGCTGCTCAAATTGTCTCCTAAATCGTTTATACAGATAAGGAACAACAGAGGTCCTATGACACTACCTTGGGGAACGCCAGAAATCACTTCTGTTTTTCTCGATGACTTTCCCTCAAATACTACGAACTATGGCCTCTCCGACAGGAAATCACGAATCCAGTCGCATGACTGGTTCGATATTCCATAAGCATGTAATTTGAATCCAAACCGCCGGCCGCGGTGGCCGAGCGGTTCTAGGCGCTTCAGTTTGGAACAGTGCTACCGCTACGGTCGCAGGTTCGAATCCTGCCTTGGGCATGGATGTGTATGATGTCCTTAGGTTAGTTAGGTTTAAGTAGTTCTAAGTCTAGGGGACTGATGACCACAGATGTTAAGTCCCATAGTGCTCAGAGCCATTTGAACCATTTTGAACCATTTGATTACAAGCCGCTTGGGAGTGACGTCAAAAGGCTTCTGGTAATCTAGAAATACGAAATCGATTTGAAATCCCTTGTCAATAGTACTCAACACTTCGTGTGAGTAGAGAGTTAGTTGTGCTTCACGAGAACGACATTTTCTAAATCCGTCTTTATTGCGTGTCAATAGACCGTTCTCCTCGAGGTAATTCATAATGTTCGAACACAACATACGTTCCAGAATCCTGCTGCACATCGACTTTAATGATGTCGGCCTGTAATTTAGTGGAGTAATGATATTGCCTTTCTTGAATATTGGTGTGATTTGGGCAACTTTCCAGTCTTTGGTTACGGATCTTTCGTTGAGCGAGAGGTTGTATATGACCGTCAAGTATGGAGCTATTGCGGCCAGCATACTCTGAAAGGAACCTAATTGATATAAAATCTGGACTGTAAGACTTGCTTTCATTAAGTGATTTAAGTTACTTCACTGCCCCAAGGAGATCTACTTCTAAGTTACTCGTGTTGGCAGCTGTCCTTGATTCGAATTCTGGAATATTTACTTTGGTGAAGGAATTTCGGAAGGCTATGTTTAGTAACTCTGCTGTAGAGCACTGTCATCGATGGTTTTTCCATTGCTGTCGCTTAGAGAAGGTATTGATTGTGTCTTGCAGCTAGTATACATACGATCAGAATTTCTTTGGATCTTCTGCCAGGTTTGGAGACAAAGTTTCGTTATCGAAACTGTGATAAGTACCTCACATCGAACTTCGCGCTAAATTTCGAGTTTCTTTAAAATATCACCAATTTTCGTTCATTTAAATTTGGCATGCGTTTTTCATTGTTTCTACAACAGCGTTCTGACTTGTTTTATGAGCCAAGGGGGATCAGCAACCAGCCATCGCATCCGGTACGCCAGGTCGTGTTCTTGCAGTTAAGAAGACAGCTTGGTAATGTATGTCCGCAGCACCGGCAGATTAGGGAATTTCGCTCTGTGATAATCAGAGCTCAGCAGAACGCGCCTGTTCCCGTCTTTTCTTACGTGGTTCTGTCTTGGATGTTCACTGTCTGACTTCTCACTACTGTAGCAGCAATTAATGTTGGGTTGTCTGGGTGTTTCTCTTAAGATTTGAGTTGCAAGGATTTGGCTCCACATACCACTTGGTCATAAATGTCACAGGCTAGTTTATGGACAACTTCAACTTCACAGCATTTATTTGAGTATCCAATTTGAAGTATTGTAAATGTTTCATGTGTTTCGTTTATTATTTTGAGTTTAGTCATAATAAATCAAATTGTTATTTTGGACAGAACTTTCATTTTGTGGATCGGTAAAGCAACCCTTTCATTTCTCACTACGTTAATGAAACTTTCCTTTATCAAATTAATTTCTATCAAATTAAATTATTGCTGGTGCGGCCGGTGTGGCCGAGCGGTTCTAGGCGCTTCAGTCTGGAACCGCGCGAGCGCTACGGTCGCAGGTTCGAATCCTGCCTCGGGCATGGGTGTGTGTGATGTCCTTAGGTTAGTTAGGTTTAAGTAGTTCTAAGTTCTAGGGGACTGATGACCTCAGATGTTAAGTCCCATAGTGCTCAGAGCCATTTGAACCATTTTATTGCTGGTGCCAAACTCTTTTCTACTCCACTTGCAGGGTCGATTACAGTCTGTTCGCGTTTCTTCTTAAGTCGGAGTTAGAAAAGAAAAGGGGGGGGGGGGCTTAGAGCATCATTTCCATGTGAAGATTCTAGAAGAATTTAGTGTTAAATACACTGCTAGCCCCGGCACCTCGCACGGCTTGGCATTGATTGACTGAGTTGTTGGATGTCCTCTTGAGGGCTATCGTGCCAAATTGCGTTCAATTGGGGCGTTAGATCGTCAGAATTGCGATGTGGTTGGAGAGCTCCAAACGTTTTCATTTGTGGAGAGATCTGCCGACCTTGCTGGCCAAGACACGAAGGGGGGTACTATCTTGCTTAAATGTAAGCACAGGATTGATTGCCATGAAGGACACCAAAACGGAGCGTAGAATATCGTCGACGTACTGCTGTGCTGTAAGGTTGCCGCGGATGACAACCCAAAGGGTCCTACTATGAAATGAAATGGCACCCCAGAGCATGACTCCTGGATGTCGGGCCCAGTGGCGAATCAGGTTGGTATGCCATCACTGTATGGGCGTCTCCAGACATTTATTCGCTGGTCATTGGGGTTCATTTCGAAGCGGGACTCAACACTGAAGACAGTTCGACTCCAGTCAATGAGATTCCAGGCCGAAGACGTGTCTGCGGACGCCACAGACAGCAGTGGGATACGAACCTGACTGTCGCCTGTCAATGACCCGACAACCAAGAGTGATGTCTGGGGTGCCATTTCTTTTCATAGCAGGACCCCTTTGGTTGTCATCCGCGGCAGCCGTACAGCACAACGGGGCATCGACGATTGAACAGAACTTGGCATGACGTCCCTCAGGAGGACATCCAGCAACTCTGTCAATCAATTAATCAATGCCGCTTTCCGTCCCATTCGAATTATTCCTTTTTCTTTTTCTATTTTCTTTGAGTGTGTATTCCTTTATTATCCTTTTTGTATTTATGGACCATCTGAAGACGACAATAGGCCCATTGAAACGGGCCACAACGCTGTGAAATGCTCATGTAGTTTTGCCATGTAAGACATAAAAAATGAAAGGTCAGTAAAAAGCTAAGCGAGAGGTAGGTGGGAGAGCAGATGAGCCGTGGCTGGGTTCGGGCACCAGTAGGTGAGCCCTCGTCCCAAGTCGCATAGCATCTTTGCATGCATGGCCAGAGAACCCACGTACAGAGACAGAGTGGCTAGTGCTCTTTGGCCAGAGATAATATGCACAGGCGGTCGCCATGTTTTTTTCAGAATTAGCGCGCGAAATGCTGCGCATGTTGACTTTTGCAAAAAATGGATTTAGCACTATTATAGCAGAAAATCTAGCTTGTTATTTAGTACACAATGAGGTGACAAAAGCCATGGGATAGCCATATACATGAGACCTGGTGGTCAAGGAAGGCAGGATTCGGTCACGATTGTGCAAGGGGCCGTAATCAGTTATATTGGTTGGCTTTTCTTTCAATCATCCAAAATTTATTTAAATCAACAACAAATTAAAATAATGGCAATAATTTAAGAATTGTTTATCAGCTGAAGACCTTAATGGCAATAAATTAAGAATTGATTAAACTCGCTGCAACTTACAATTACAGCTATTAAAATATAAAAGACAAGTGACCAAGGTCTTAAGGCTCGCTGCAAAAATACAACTGCCAATTCAAATTTTAAGACAAGTAACGACACTCACGGCTGAAGGCCTTAATGGCAATAAATTAAGAATAGTTTCATGGCTGAAGGCCTTAAACGCCAAGAATGGCAATTATTAAATTATTAAACCAACAAACATAAAATACAGACACAGCAAATAATGTTTCGCAAACAAGCCATTGTGGTCGCAATTAGAATTTTAAGGCAAATAACCACAGTCACGGCTGAAAGCCTTTAAGGCCAAGAACGGCAATTATTAAATACATTTAACAACATACAATAAAACAGCAAATATAATAACAAAGGTTAATTCAAAAGGACAAGCAACTGGAAACCAACCAGGTGATACAAATGATGTTAACTTGGTAATACAATAATAAAATAGTAACAATAAAAAACACAAGAGCCAGTCGCAGACGGTGCTCCAGGAATCAGCCTCTGAGTAGGTCAGGCCAAAAACACTTTCGCGAGCGCTGAGAAAGGCAGCCAAGAGTTGCATCCACACCACAAGATGGTAACTCAGACTAGTGGTAGTCTAACGAGTCCCTAATGATAATCCTGGTGAGGCTGCCTGACGTCCAATAAACCATATGCAAAGATGTAAAAATACGCCAAAGCCGGAACCGGCCGTCTGGACTCCGCCACCAGAATACTGTGCTTAGAGCGCCCGGAACGAGAAAGGAATTACTACCACCACAGTAGAAGAATCGCCAACCAACGTATAATCAAGAAAGCTGTCAAACTTACACGCATCACCGGACAGTGGTGGCAAGATGAGGTAACGTACACTGCCGTTACATACACTAACCCCCAGGGCAGGTGACTGGTGCGTTAGTGGCCACCAGGCAGGAAAACACCACTTGTTGACCTTAACAATTATAACAAGCTGAAGGTAGTAAATAGTAATTAGAAGCCCTGCAAAGCTAATCAGATCAGCCTTCCCCAAGCACTCCACTTGCTGCTCTTTGCCTCAGCGACACTACGAGCAGCAACACGAACCCAAGTCACTGGAGAATAGCGAGATTTCACAATGGTGGAGGTTTGTCTACTCGAATTGAAATGCACTCTACTTAAAACTTGCAGGATCCGGTTTCGACGAGGTCGTGCGCCCTCGAGACCACAGCCCTTCGATCCGGCAGTCCATGTGCGCCACCAGCGGTGCCGGCGACTTCTCATTCTGCGCGGACCTGGCTCCTCCTGCGTCACCAACCGAACTGCTCACTCACACGACAGGGAAAAACAACGGCGTCACCCCAAAGATAGGGCCGCAGTTGCAACTTGTCGATAACGCCGCTGCTGCCACTAGCGGACAGGCAACGCTTGCGAAACCAAGTGGCGCCAGTCAACACAAGAAGAAGACAAACAACAGCAACCATGTCAACTAAACGATACAGTCTGGCCTCCAACACAGGACGGAAGCCTACAACAGCAGCAACGCGAGCCGCAGCACGGCTCAGTACACACATACAGATGTTGGTAGTATCGCATGCACAGGGTATGAAAGCGAATTGGATTGGCGGAGCTGTCATTTGCATTCAGGTGATACATCTGAAAAGGTTTCCGACGTGATTATGGTCGTACGGCGGGAATATTTCAGGCGTTACCTCTCACCATGGACGACGCTATGGCCCACGGCCTTCAATTAGCGACTGAGCGCAGCAGCGTTTGTGTAGAGTTGTTAGTGCTAATAGACAAGCAACACTACGTGAAATAACCGCAGAAATCAATGTGAGACGTGCGACGCGCGTATCCATTAGGGCAGTGCGGTAAAATTTGGCTTTAATTGGCTACGACAACAGACGACCGACGCAAGTGCCTTTGCTAACAGCACGGAATCTGCTGCAGCGCCTCTTCCGCCCTCACGACCATATCGGTTGGACACTAGACGACTGGAAAACCGTCGTCAGGCCAGATGTGTCTCGATATCAGTTGGTAAGAGCTGATGGTAGGGTCCGAGTGTAGCGCAGACCCCACGAAGCCACGGACCCAAGTTCTCAACAAGGCATTGTGCAAGCTGGTGGTGGTTGCATAACGGTGTAGGCTGAGTTTACTTGGAATGGATTGGGTCCAACTGAACCGATCATTGAGCAATCGAAGCCGTTCATGGATTTCGTGTTCCCAAACAACGATAGAGGGCAACAACCTTGCTGCAGTGGATACACCGAAGTTAAGTGCTGTCGGTCGTAGTCGGCACTTGGATGGGTGACCATCCAGGCCGCCACGCGCTGTTGAAATTTTTCGGGGTGCACTCAGCCTCGTGATGCCAATTGAGGAGCTCCTCGACCGAACAGTAGCGGCTTCTGTCAAGATACCATCATAATGACAGGGAGAGCGGTGTGCTGACCCCACGCCCGTCCTATCCGCATACTCCACTGAGGATGACACGGCGGTCGGATGGTCCCGGTAGGCCACTCGTGGCCTGAAGACGGAATGCAAACAACGATGGAATTTTTATGGATGACAGTGCCGCATGTCACCGGACCACAATTGCACGCGATTGATTTGAAGAACATCCTGGACAGTCTGAGCGAATGATTTGGTCACTCGTGCCACCCGACATCACTCTCATCGAACATTTGTGGGACATAATCAAGAGGTCAGTTCGTGCTTAAAATCCTGCACCGGAGCACTCTCACAATTATGGACCGCTATTTAGGCACCATGGTTCAGTCTTCCTGCAGCAAACTTCCTACTACTTTTTGAGTCCATGCCACGTTGAAATGTACTACTATGCCGGGCTAAAGGAGGTCCGACACGATATTGTGAGGTGACCCATTACTTTTGTTATCTCAGTGTATGACTACTATATCTTTATTATGGAGTAAATAAAAGTGTGGCGTCGTGCAGTGTGTTAGCCATTTATTACAACGTTCCGAAATAAATAGGAACCGTCTGATGTTGTTGTCTTCAATCCTGAGACTAGTTTGATGCAGCTCTCCATGCTACTCTATACTGTGCAAGCTTCTTCATATCCCAGTACTTACTGCAACCTACATCCTTCTGAATCTGCTTAGTGTATTCATCTCTTGGTCTCCCTCAACGATTTTTACCCTCCACGCTGCCCTCCAATGCTAAATTTGTGATCCCTTGATGCCTCAGAACATGTCTTACCAACCGGTCCCTTCTTCTTGTCAAGTTGTGCCACAAACTCCTCTTCTCCCCTATTCTACTCAATACCTTCTCATTAGTTATGTGATCTACCCATCTAATCTTCAGCATTCTTCTGTAGCACCACATTTCGAAAGCTTCTATTCTCTTTTTGTCCAAACTATTAATTGTCCGTGTTTCACTTCCATACATGGCTACACTCCATACAAATACTTTCAGAAACGACTTCCTGACACTTAAATCTATACTCGATGTTAACAAATTTCTCTTCTTCAGAAACGCTTTCCTTGCCATTGCCAGTCTACATTTTATATCCTCCCTACTTCGACCATCATCAGTTATTTTGCTCCCCATGTAGCAAAACCCCTTTACTACATTAAGTGTCTCATTCCCTTATCCAATTCCCTCAGCATCACCCGAGTTAACTCGACTACATTCCATTATCTTCATTTTGCTTTTGTTAATGTTCATCTTATATCCTCCTTTCAAGACACTATCCATTCCGTTCAACTGCTCTTCCAAGTCCTTTGCTGTCTCTGACAGAATTTCAATGTCATCGGCGAACCTCAAAGTTTTAATTCTTCTCCATGGACTTTAAGACCTACTCCGAATTTTTGTTTCGTTTCCTTTACTGGTTGCTCAATATACAGATTGAATAACATCGGGGAGAGGCTACAACCCTGTCTTACTCCCTTCCCAACCACTGCTTCCCTTTCATGTCCCTCGACTCTTATAACTGCCACCTGGTTTCTGTACAAATTGTAAATAGCCTTTCGCTCCCTGTATTTTACCCCTGCCACCTTCAGAATTTGAAAGAGAGTATTCCAGTCAACATTGTCAAAAGCTTTCTCTAAGTCCACAAATGCTAGAAACGTAGGTTTGCCTTTCCTTAATCTATTTTCTAAGATAAGTCGTAGGGTCAGTATTGCCTCACGTGTTCCAACATTTCTGTGGAATCCAAACTGATCTTCGCCGAGGTAGGCTTCTACCAGTTTTTCCATTCGTCTGTAAACAATTCGCGTCAGTATTTTGCAGCTGTGACTTATTAAACTGATAGTTCGGTAATTTTCACATCTGTCAGCACCTGTTTTCTTTAGGATTGGAATTATTATATTCTTCTTGAAGTCTGAGGGTATTTCGCCTGTCTCATACATCTTGCTCACCAGATGGTAGAGTTTTGTCAGGACTGGCTTTCCCAAGGCCGTCAGTAGTTCTAACGGAATGTTGTCTACTCCCGGGACCTTGTTTCGACTCAGGTCTTTCAGTGCTCTGTCAAACTCTTCACGCAGTATCGTATCTCCCATTTCATCTTCAGCTACATCCTCTTCCATTTCCATAATATTGTCCTCAAGTACATCGCCCTTGCATAGACCCTCTATATACTCCTTCCACCTTTCTGCTTTCCCATCTTTGCTTAGAACTGGGTTTCCATCTGAGCTCATGATATTCATACAAGTGGCCCTCTTTTCTCCAAAGGTCTCTTTAATTTTCCTGTAGGCAGTATCTGTCTTACCCCTAGTGAGATAAGCCTCTACATCCTTACATTTGTCCTCTAGCCATCCCTGCTTAGCCATTTTGCACTTCCTGTCGATCTCATTTTTGAGACGTTTGTATTCCCTTTTGCCTGCTTCATTTACTGCGTTTTTATATTTTCTCCTTTCATCATTTAAATTCAATATTTCTTCCGTTACCCAAGGATTTCTACTAGCCCTCGTCTTTTTACCTACTTGATCCTCTGCTGCCTTCACTACTTCATCCCTCAGAGCTACCCATTCTTCTTCTACTGTATTTCTTTCCCCCATTCCTGTCAATTGTTCCCTTATGCTCTCCCTGAAACTCTGTACAACCTCTGATTCTTTCAGTTTATCCAGGTCCCATCTCCTTAAATTTGCACCTTTTTGCAGTTTCTTCAGTTTTAATCTACAGTTCATAACCAATAGATTGTGGTCAGAGTCCACTTCTGCCCCTGGAAATGTCTTACAGTTTAAAACATGGTTCCTAAATCTCTGTCTTACCATTATATAATCTATCTGATACCTTCTAGTATCTCCAGGATTCTTCCATGTATACAACCTTCTTTTATGATTCTTGAACCAAGTGTTAGCTATGATTAAGTTATGCTCTGTGCAAAATTCTACCAGGCGGCTTCCTCTTTCATTTCTCCCTCCCTCCCCGCCCCCATTCCATATTCGCCCACTACGTTTCCTTCTCTCCCTTTTCCTACTCTCGAATTCCAGTCACCATGACTATTGAATTTTCGTCTCCCTTCACTACCTGAATAATTTCTTTTATCTCATCATACATTGCATCAATTTCTTCATCATCTGCAGAGCTAGTTGGCATATAAACCTGTACTACTGTAATAGGCGTGGGCTTCGTGTCTATCTTGGCCAAAATAATGCGTTAACTATGCTGTTGGTAGTAGCTTACCCGCACTCCTATTTTATTCATTATTAAACCTACTCCTGCATTACCCCTGTTTGATCTTGTATTTATAACCCTGTATTCACCTGACCAAAAGTCTTGTTGCTCCTGCCACCGAACTTCACTAATTCCCACTATATCCAACTTCAGCCTATCCATTTCCCTTTTTTAATTTTCTAACCTACCTGCCCGATTAAGGGATCTGACATTCCACGCTCCGATCCGTAGAATGCCAGTTTTCTTTCTCCTGATAACGACATCCTCTTGAGTAGTCCCCGCCCGGAGATCCGAATGGGGGACTATTTTGCCTCCGGAATATTTTACCCAAGAGGATACCATCATCATTTAACCATACAGTAAAGCTGCATGCCCTCGGGAAAAATACAGAGTAAATATAATTTCTTATTACACACTAAACATCTGTTCACAAATGCAAGTTATACTATTGTACGATGCATTACACGAACTCGGTAGTATACACACATGCGTCATTGAGCCAATATTAACAACACTAACAATAGCTTACATTGCATGTTGGATGCAGTGTTAATCTGTATTGCAGAATCTCAAAACATTCGAGTAAGTTATTGCAGACCATGTTGTTGTTGTGGTCTTCAGTCCTGAGACTGGTTTGATGCAGCTCTCTAAGCCATACAGTAAAGCTGCATGCCCTCGGGAAAAATTACGGCTGTAGTTTCCCCTTGCTTTCAGCCGTTCGCAGTACCAGCACAACAAGGCCGTTTTGGTTAGTGTTGCAAGGCCAGATCAGTCAATCATCCAGACTGTTGCCCCTCCAACTACTGAAAAGGCTGCTGCCCCTCTTCAGGAACCACATGTTTGTCTGGCCTCTCAACAGATACCCCTCCGTTGTGGTTGCACCTACGGTACGGACATCTGTATCGCTGAGGCACGCAAGCTTCTCCACCAACGGCAAGGTCCATGGTTCATGGGGGTAGGAGGAACCGTCTAGGAAAAATATCATTTCTATTGTTTTAGTCAGTCTGAAGCGATTTTACCGTTACCTGCTTCAATACTCACTGTCGAAGTGAGTAAGTTCTAAGCTTTTCTTTCCCAGCTTAATACACTCCTGGAAATGGAAAAAAGAACACATTGACACCGGTGTGTCAGACCCACCATACTTGCTCCGGACACTGCGAGAGGGCTGTACAAGCAATGATCACACGCACGGCACAGCGGACACACCAGGAACCGCGGTGTTGGCCGTCGAATGGCGCTAGCTGCGCAGCATTTGTGCACCGCCGCCGTCAGTGTCAGCCAGTTTTCCGTGGCATACGGAGCTCCATCGCAGTCTTTAACACTGGTAGCATGCCGCGACAGCGTGGACGTGAACCGTATGTGCAGTTGACGGACTTTGAGCGAGGGCGTATAGTGGGCATGCGGGAGGCCGGGTGGACGTACCGCCGAATTGCTCAACACGTGGGGCGTGAGGTCTCCACAGTACATCGATGTTGTCGCCAGTGGTCGGCGGAAGGTGCACGTGCCCGTCGACCTGGGACCGGACCGCAGCGACGCACGGATGCACGCCAAGACCGTAGGATCCTACGCAGTGCCGTAGGGGACCGCACCGCCACTTCCCAGCAAATTAGGGACACTGTTGCTCCTGGGGTGTCGGCGAGGACCATTCGCAACCGTCTCCATGAAGCTGGGCTACGGTCCCGCACACTGTTAGGCCGTCTTCCGCTCACGCCCCAACATCGTGCAGCCCGCCTCCAGTGGTGTCGCGACAGGCGTGAATGGAGGGACGAATGGAGACGTGTCGTCTTCAGCGATGAGAGTCGCTTCTGCCTTGGTGCCAATGATGGTCGTATGCGTGTTTGGCGCCGTGCAGGTGAGCGCCACAATCAGGACTGCATACGACCGAGGCACACAAGGCCAACACCCGGCATCATGGTGTGGGGAGCGATCTCTTACACTGGCCGTACACCACTGGTGATCATGGAGGGGACACTGAATAGTGCACGGTACATCCAAACCGTCATCGAACCCATCGTCCTACTATTCCTAGACCGGCAAGGGAACTTGCTGTTCCAACAGGACAATGCACGTCCGCATGTATCCCGTGCCACCCAACGTGCTCTAGAAGGTGTAAGTCAACTACCCTGGCCAGCAAGATCTCCGGATCTGTCCCCCATTGAGCATGTTTGGGACTGGATGAAGCGTCGTCTCACGCGGTCTGCACGTCCAGCACGAACGCTGGTCCAACTGAGGCGCCAGGTGGAAATGGCATGGCAAGCCGTTCCACAGGACTACATCCAGCATCTCTACGATCATCTCCATGGGAGAATAGCAGCCTGCATTGCTGCGAAAGGTGGATATACACTGTACTAGTGCCGACATTGTGCATGCTCTGTTGCCTGTGTCTATGTGCCTGGGGTTCTGTCAGTGCTATCATGTGATGTATCTGACCCCAGGAATGTGTCAATAAAGTTTCCCCTTCCTGGGACAATGAATTCACGGTGTTCTTGTTTCAATTTCCAGGAGTGTATATTTAAATGAGTACATTGTGGATCTGGGAGCTATGTCCTATACCGGACAAATCCAGAAGACATACATCTGCAATGATTTTTAGAAACGCTAAATAATGAAAGCTATGGGAGCTATGTCCTATACCGGACAAATCCAGAAGACATACATCTGCAATGATTTTTAGAAACGCTAAATAATGAAAGCATGGTAAATCAATTTCACCGTAGCTGCTTTTCAAAAAAATGGTTCAAATGGCTCTGAGAATCATGGGACTTACCATCTCAGGTTATCAGTCTGGAACCGCGCTGCTGCTACGGTCGCATTTTCGAATACTGCCTCGGGCATGGATGTGTGTGTTGTCCTTAGGTTAGTTACGTTTAAGTAGTTCTAAGTTCTAGGGGGCTGATGACCTCAGATGGTAAGTCCCATAGTGCTCAGAGCCATTTTTGCGACCGTAGCAGCAGCGCGGTTCCGTACTGTAGCATCTAGAAACGCTCGTCCACAACGGCCGGCAGGATTTTCAAAAACGACACTTGTTATTGCAGATACTCGCAATATCATGGGATTAGTGGTTGAACATAAAATATTATGATTCAAGATTTGTTGACTGACATTTCACTTCCATAAGTGTAACTCAGTTAAAAGTAGGAAAAAAATTACTGACAGCGAAAATTCATCTGCCGGCAGAACGATGTGTAATATGATAATTATACATGGTAACAACTTATCTCTTTTCCGTTTATTGTTGAGGATCTATTGTTTTCGTTAGTTACTGAGCTGCACGCTATATTGCGAAAGGCAGGCGGGATGTGTTGTAGGTGCCTACGCCCAGAAATGTTCTAAGTACATTCGTTCGTTCCCAAGACAAGAAATCTGTAGATGCGGTATTCTCCACACTGAAGCAGATTTCCAAAAGTCTTTAGAACAATAATTTCATAAAGCACTGCGAACATACGAATCAAGAGGGACCCGTGAATAAAATGTGCGATTTCAGCTGCGGCCAATCCAGCCCTGTATACAGGCTCTCTAGGATCGGTGAGTGTGGGTGGAGTGGGCGAATGAACCACTTAAACAGACACGAACCACATAAACAGAATACAATTGAATTATCTGTTCGTATTGTTGTAAAATAATAATAATAATAATAATAATAATAATAACCAAAAACAGTGACATTTTTGTAAGTATTTTGAAAATTTTCGAGATTGTGAATGTCTGAAATCAGGATTTATTTTTACACAAGGAAACACTCGGTACACGGACTTAGATTCAATGAAAGGGGAAATCAAGGAAATCATCAAATCTCTCAAAAAGGATAAACACGTCGGAACGATTCCATAACTGCACAACTTTTGAAATATTCAAGTAACAAATTTGTGGTCAAACTAACCGAAATCGTTCAAAATATTTCGTTAACCGACGAGATTACTGGAGACTGGAAGATAGATTTGATCCACCCATTGCACAAAGCAAGTGATAAAACTGGTGTGGACAGTCCACTCTCTCTAGGGTCATTCCTCTCCTACCAGTTACCAACAAAAATCTTACCAAGCGTATTATTAGCTATGGCGGAACAACAATTCGACACTCAAACTGGCGAATATCAGTGTGGTTTTAGTGAGAATAGATCATGTTCGGAGCAGATTCTCAATTAAAATCAATATAAGGTATCCGTAAAGAAGATCTAAAAATTTAGTAATCGTCTTTGTTGACTTCGGAAAAGCCCATGACTTAGTTAATAGGAAGTAATTGTTTGAAATACTCAGTGAACTGTGCTTAGATGCTAAAACCACAGCTCACATTAAGCAAACTTGAACGAACACCAATTCTAAAGCGAAATTTAGAGGTGAACTTTCTACAAGTTCTAAGGTCAAAACTGGAGTGAGACAAAACAGCTAAACAGCTTATTTGTAGGTTGTCCATATTGTAACCTATTCTAACTCTTTTGTCGATTTGGCTTTCTCCTTGTGATATTCGCCATTCTTATATAATTTGTGTAGGACAAAATTAAAGAGCAGTATTTGGAGAGGTCCTAGGCATTTTTAGACTCAATGCAAACAGTCACTAGACAAATAGAAATCCTTAGAGAACAAACAGAAAAATCAGGCTTACAAATTTACTTTGAGCGAACCAAATTTATAACGAACATCAAGGAAGCCCCAAACGTGTTGCTGCTGTTGTGGTCTTCAGTCCAGAGACTGGTTTGATGTAGCTCTCCATGCTACTCTAGCCTGTGCAAACCTCTTTATCTCCGAGTAACTACTGCATCCTACATCCTACTGAATCTGCTTATTGTATTCATCTCTCGGTCTCCCTCTACGATTATTACCTTCCACGCTTCCCTCCAATAGTAAACTGCTGAACCCCAAACATAATGTAAACTAAATGTGGAAAAATTGAGAGAAGCAACAGGTTCAAGTACCTAGGAGAAGTAATTCAACAAGGCATTTGGAGAAAGAAACCATTAAAAACAGAGTCAATAAAATGAAACCAGCATACTACTTCACTAGAAACATATATAAGAAATTTGTATTCATTATTGCTAAAGTTACACGCTAGTCTACAGTAATTTGCCCAGAAGCACTTTATGCAGCAGAATGTTTAACTCTGAACAAAAGGATGATGATAGAAGTACTAGAAATCACAGAAAGAATAATACCCAAAAAATTCTGTGACAAATTAAAAAGCAAATACAATGCATAAGACGTCATAATAGCTAACTTTATACACACAATGAAAAAATTAGAAAAAGAAGACTAGCTTTCTACGGCCACGTCCGAAGGACGAATCCCAACAAACTGACAAAAAATTATTCACTTATTCGGTAACTTAAAAAATGGATAACACCAGAAAGAAGTTGGAAGGAACATGGACGATTTCCGGATCACTTCACAAGAAAATGAGGAACGACTGCCACTGAGGGAGAATTTCCAGGACTCCAAAGGTTTCCATGAAAAACTCAAGAAGAAGACTGGAACCACTTGGAAAGAAGAAAGAACAGAGAAACATCGAAAATTATGAGAGAAATGCGGAAGAAAAGAAAGGAGAAACAGTTGAAATAAGGATATTTCATAGTGGGTCATACGTAAAATAGTAATTTAAGGTTATTACAACCAATGAAATCAGTCGTGCACTACGCGTGCCTTTTCTGTTCACAAAGGTGAACATATTTTTGTCCAATGAAACCTCAATATTATGCAGTTACCATAATTTATGTCTCGGGAGAGCTCTCTGTCTGCGGAAATAGAAATGAGAAATAACGAACGAGTTAAGTATTTGCTTCAGCATAAATTTCGGTCCTCCATTGCACAATTATTTTTGTTTCACTTTATCTGTTTCAACGGATTAATTTGGCAGTTTCGGAAATCTAAAAGACTTGGGGTATTATAAATCATAAGAATTTGACCATCCTTCTGCAAAGTTTAAGAAGTGTATTACAAAAACTTACCTAATATTGCTCTATCAGATGTCAATATCTTTTTCGCTGAAGCATTATGTCACAACATGTGCAAACACGTACATATTGTCTGTGATAATTATAAACACAGATTGATAATTTACAGCAGAAGACCGACTTTCATCAGCACTTGTTCAACAAAGACGGGGAATACTTACGTAAGTCAACTTTTGCAGAACATCTCAAAATCAAGAAATACGCTCTTCCTCCTCCCATTCCGCTTAACAGTGAAAGTTCTGCACATAGTCCACGAGGTCTGCAAAATGAGCCTTTTAGAAGAGTTCAGAGTATATAAACATTCCTATCTAAATCCAAAGATCAGCTTACTTTGAAAAATATACACTATTTCTGTCGTACGGGATCTTTTATAAAATGGTGAAAATTATCCCATTCCTTCTAAATATTAAATTCAGCAATAACTTATGTGGCATACTTGAATGAAATTGGAAAAGGAATAGGTAGTAAGATCCTACTGAATAAAATATGAACAACAGACCAATTGATGTCCTTTCGTGAGCAAGAAATTTATTTCTGGTGTTTCTTCTTTATGAGGACTGATGATTAGCAGTGTGACATGTTTTGTTTTGCGAGACTGGAGCAACATTTGTTCACTACGCGTTCAGCCGGGCAGACTGAACTCGGTAACTTTTAATGAGCACAAGAAGGGTGTTGCGGAAAGGTCAGTTAATTTCACACTCGAGATCGGCAGCTCTATAAGCAGATAGCAGGGCGGCCCGGTATGAGACAACGGGATGGTGTTCCTGGCCCTAATAGAACTCGTCAGTCCTGTGAACGACAACACCTCCCTAGCGTCTGTGCAGAATCACGTTGTGTTTCGCTGTGGAGTTCAATTAGCCATCGAAGCGGAAAATATTGCAGCAAGTCACTTTTTGCAAACCACTTTTAGTGATCGTGGTAATATACATTTAACTTGCGACTGTATAAATTCGAACCTTACAGAAAAGTTCTAGGGACTGAAGAATGAGGATGGGGGTGCTGTGGTAAAAAATCGCGGTGTTGTGTTAAATTACTTACAGTAGGCAGTGTAAACTTATTTTAGAGTTTGATAGGTATCCATAACCACACATATTTCCCAGAACACTTGTTAAACAGGAGAATGTTATCGAATTATATCAAAATCAAAAGCGAAGCCTAGGATGAAGGACGATCAAAGCTTATATGCAAAGAAATAAATGGCAATCCGGGAGCCGTGAACACATTAGGGAGGAAGAACGGAAGGTTTATTCACAACAATATTACTCATGCTCGTTTGAAGACTGTGTCGAAATTGCCAAAATCCCCAATGGAAATTCAGGTTACCTTATCGCAGGTGGAGATGATAACTACAAAGGGCGAAGTTTTTGTCCTTAATAGTGATGTTGTTTTTTCAACCGACTTCAATCTGTAATAACTTTGTAAGCAGGAACCTATACTGATCGACAGTACTTTTGCTCTGGAGGTTCTTACATGCCGATAGTATTGAGCCTTATAAAAGACAAGAAGAAGGAAACACATTTTAAAATCATATAGCATGTTCAAGATGAACGTAAGGAGAGGCATCTGTCTTTTAACCCAAAAACGGTGGTAACTGGCTACGAACGGTCCAGCCATGAGAGTATCAAGGTTGTCTTCCCATCAATCAAGATTACTGGTTGTCGGTTTCACCTACCTCAGGCTTGGTAATCGTTATTTTAAGAAAACTTTATTTCTGTTGAACGATAAACGGCCATAATTTGTAAAAAATATTGAAAACTGCGTGTTTCGGTTTATTTTAGTGAGTGAATCTGAATCTGTTGGTAACGTTAACGCCGACTGTTGGTGACAAAACCCAACTGCGAGAATGCATAGATAAATGTAACTGCGAGAACCTTCAACTTTTTGTAATCACAAAATTTGACTATGAACTTCGCTAAAAGAAAACTGATTTGTTTGAAAGTAAAGTTGGTTCCTGTGAAATTTAATTAAAGAAAAAAATATGCTCTCTACGCAATTTGTCTTACCTAGGCGCAAACAGATCTCGTAGCTACAGCGCGTCTCGATAACAGAGCTGCATAATCTAATTACAAAGATATGCAGAGGTACAATGTGTCCTCTAAAAATATTGTTATTATTCACAGTTTATAATTTTTTGATAATGGTTTTTAAATAATTGACATTTAATTGACTCTCACAATGTGGACAATGACTCTGGTTTAAATGAACTCAATTCCAATTTCATTTCCTTAGACTTAATAGGATTTAATGATAGTTAAGAAATACTTAAGTTTTCTCCGAAATCACGTAACAATAATTCAAGAATTGCCAAATCTCCACTTACAAAAATTGAACTTCACTTCTATAATCTCTTTGTAACCAAAATTCCAAAGCCTAATTCTTAAATCCGTTTCCCTCTCGATGATCGATAAATTCTAGAAAAACAGAAAGATTCCTGATCTGGATGTCCGACGACGTCTGGCGAACCAAGAATTCTGCATTATGAAACGGCTGCCGCAAATAAAACAGACTTATTCGTTACCTGTAATCTATTCCTCACAAATATTATCGTTCCAATGTAAAAATCAATTATTTTTCTATTCTTCTGATCTCTGTGGACACTGCGCGCATGTCTAAGACATTCAAACCTTACGAGACTGATTTCAGGCATCCAAAACAAGAAAGAATCCTATAAAAATTAACACACACACCTTTCAACATTATTTGCCTTTTTCTAAAACTCGGTTCTAGGCGCTTCAATCCGGAACCGCGCTGCTGCTACGGTCGCAGGTTCGAATCCTACCTCGGGCATGGATGTGTGTGATGTCCTTAGGTTGGTTAGGCTTAAGTAGTTCTAAGCTCTAGGGGACTGATGACCTCAGATGTTAAGTCCCATAGTGCTTAGAGCCATCTGAAATATTTTTTGAATACAGTTATTCCTAAAGTTAGGTTACTCCTAAAGTAAGTTCTGCGTTATTCACCCTACCAACTGCTGTGTGCACTAAAAAAGTCGCGGACGTTAAAAAATCTTTTTTCTTTTAAATTTTCACAGATATTATTTTATACATATTTCAGATGGCGGAAAATACGAACACTTGGTTTGGGTTCGATATATAAAACCAGACAAGGAAAAGGGCAGTGATTGCGTAACATATTTGGACTTAGGTACTTAAATCCTCAAGATTTTCCTGATGTTTTTGCTGACTGGGTCAGCATAAAGCTACGAGACCAAAAACTCACCAAAGCTGCCGATTTGTAACTGAAAATTACATCAATGACGAAGAACATGCGCTATTTCCTCCCCACGCGTGGGCAACAGATTGCACTTGATTTGGAGAACGACTAACGCTTGTAGAAAGCTTCCAATGCCATTTCAATGCTTTCTTGTGAACCTCTTCACCCAGACATCTTCAAGTTTGTGAAAAGTCAGAAGCATGAACAAACTGATCCCTACATAAGAATTAACTCTGCAAGTAATGGTCACGTCATCAAAACAGAGACGAAAACTAGGAAGAAGAAAGCTTCCTACAATAGAAATTAGATTTACTCAGAAATGGTGAAACTGACGCATTAGAATTTGTGAAGTGCGTTTCATACAAAGCAGCAATGAGCAGAGCATAGGATGAACTCATCTTCTGTAATATCATCCAAGACCCGCGTCACAGATTTTTGGACATCTTGTGTTGTATGAAAATGGTGTCCCTTGACCGCCGTTTTGACTCTTGGAAACAGAAAAAAGTCGCACAGGGCGATATCTGGTGAATAAGGTGGCTGTGGTAGTACTGAAATTTGTTTTGAGGTTAAAAATTGCTGTACTGACAGAGCAGTATGGGATGGCGCATTATCGTGATGCAGAATCCAATTATCAGCAATGTTGGCCCGGACACAAAGAATTCTTTTACGAAGTCTTTCTAAAATTTCTTTGTAGTAATATTGGTTAACTCATTGCGAACTTTGGCGTTTTGTCTCTGGATCGCACCGAAAAAACCAACTTTCATCACCGGTGATAACACGGCTCAACATTTCTGGATTGATTTCTGTTTGCTCTAACAGATCGGCTGCCACATTTTTCCGTGTTTCTCGCTGTTGTGGTGTGAGATTTTTGGGGACGATTTTTCACAAACCTTTCACATACCAACATCTTCAGTTATTATTAGACGAACCATTTCTCGACTGACCATTTCTAGACCAAGGTCAAAGATATTGTGCTTAGGCAAGCCTGCAGGTTTGCCACATCCTGCATAGAAAATCAGTCTCACTACTTTATTGTCGCACTTCGTTTGCCAAAAACCTCATTTCGATATCTGGAATTGTTTTAGGAAATCAAAGGGGCGTCATCTGACTCGATCTGTATGTGGCCTGCAACGAAATTGTTTTTGCAGTGAATTTCAGTAAATACAGAGCAACTGATTGCCGCTATGCATGAAATTTCCTTCTAAATATTCGTGAAACATTGCGCAAATAACTTGGTATGGACGACCAAGCACGCTATCTTGGACAGGGCCACTGTGCCTGGGGTAGGATGTTTGACTGGAACACATGTCCGAATAAAACAGCCAAATTTTAGTGTTATTTTAAAGAAATTTTGACATGATATAAACATAACATAATTTGGGGAATATTGGAGACACACATCTAATACTCAATGGCATGAAATACAGAGTAAATATAATTTCTTATTACACACTGAACATCTGTTCACAAATGCAAGTTATACTATTGTACGATGCATTACACGAACTCGGTAGTATATACACATGCGTCATTGAGCCACTATTAACAAAAATAACAATAGCTTACATTGCATGTTGGATGCAGTGTTAATCTGTATTGCAGAATCTCAAAACATTCGAGTAAGTTATTGCAGACTATGACATGTCGTTTATTATATTTAGAAAGCAAATGACGCCGAAGAAATCGTGCCATCTGTTGCGACACAGAGCAGCAAGTTTGTATGCAGATGTATCATAGTAACTGTTCTTATTTTTCTGACGTCACAGAGGATGTGAATGAGAACATTATTATCAATAATACGCTGCATGCAAATGCTTCGTTTTCTATGTAAAAGCAAGTGCTCATGACTCAGGTTTTAGATTTTTTTGTTTCAGTTGTTATTCTTACCATGGAAACAATGAACAGCTAAAATTTGTTTATGATTATAAATCACAGGATACCTTACGTGAAATGTGTTTACCTGCATTGTTTTTTTGTGACATTGTGGAAAAACAGGCTTCCAAATTACAGAGTTGACACTGAAATTTAAATGAAATTTAAATTTCCTGCCTCCAGTACGCAAATTTTCTCTGAGGATATTTCCTGCATTCACATTTCTGATTTCTACATACATTTTCAAACAGAACTACAACAGATTGCAATAGCTACAAATGTAAATAATATTTAGAAATATACTGAAAAAATGGCTGGCTCTGAGCATTATGGGACTTAACAGCTGTGGTCATCATTCCCCTAGAACTTAGAACTACTTAAACCTAACTAACCTAAGGACATCACACACATCCATGCCTGAGGCAGGATTCGAACCTGCGACCGTAGCAGTCGCATGGTTCCGGACTGCGCGCCTAGAACCGCGAGACCACCGCGGCCGGCTATACTGAAAGTCTGCATTACATTTAATTACAGTAATTTCGTAGAAAGAAAAGTTTGTGGCACGCTTGCTTCATGATTGCTGAGATCATGCTGTAAATTTCACACTCGTTTTGCAAAGAAGTTCATCCAGCAGTTTTATTATACGAGTGTTACTCGGAAAGTAAGGAACGATCAGTCGCGAAATCGAAAATATAGTGAAAATCTGATGAGGCTTTGCACAGATGCGTTCGGCACTGTCTAGTACGACCTTCGATCGCATCATGTCGCTCTTTTCAGTTCTGGGCTCACAGTGAGAACGTAAATATGGCTAGAAATTAGCGTCTCCCGCCAAGTATGAGTGCCTGGCGAAAGATTTCGCCTGAAGCTATGCAATCCACATAACATAACTCTAATGCAGTTCGTTCTACACGACAATTCTTGGCCGCACTCTGCAGGGGTAATGAAGATGCTCCTGCAGCGTTTTCAATGGGAAGTGTTTGATAACCCACAATACAGCCCGTAATTGGCTATCCCTGAGGTTCATCTCTGCTCAAATGAACCCCCATCTATGAAGACAATATTTTGACACAGACAACGAGCTGCAGTCCAAAACAGAAAATTGTCGAAAAGCACTGGCGGCTGTCTTCTATAAAGAGGGAATTGAAAAGTTGGTACAGCGCTACTACAGATGTCGAAGTCTGAACGGCGACTGTGTAGAGAAGTAGCTGGAAGGTGTAGCTAACCGTTCCAAATAAAACTATTTTCATTTTCACTGTTGTTTCCATTTCGCGACATATCGTTCCTTACTTCCCGAATAGCCCTCGTAATATACAGTTTCCTTAACCCTAGCACAAGTACAAAACGACACATAGCTGTATGTAACTTTATTAAGAAAAATGTTTAATTTCATGCCCTCTATTATTATTATTTCAGAAAATTAGAACCTTGTATAATGGTCTGTTACAATCAAACTCATTTGGATTATAGTAAACAAAAAACTATTGTAAACCACATCTCTAACTTCGCACTTCCGCTTTGATAGAACTAACGCACCAGTCGGGTGAATTGTGAATGAGTGCGCAAAGGTTAAATAAATAGAGAAAGAATACTACCACCACGACGCTTTCATGAAGCAGGAGACTGAAAGAATAGTAATAAATATTGGTTTGAAGAGTAATGAGGAAGACAGTCATCAGGAACCCAACACTAGCGCCAGGCGAGACGCGCGAGTTTTTGTGCTCGTGTAAAGATAAGACATTTAGATTCTAATAAATGTTAGCTTAGTACAAACTAGCTTAGCCTCAGCTGCTTCGCTCACATAGACTGTTTGCTCCATACATAGTTTTTTTTCTTTCTCATTAATCGAATTCCTATATTACTCACAAACTGTTACACCTTCTAAACTTTTCATGCTAATTAAGTCCATAGAAGCATGGTCTTTTCCGGATGTACTTCTGACCAAAAGGCGACTGTTGTAGCTGGAGTCCAAGTTATTAGTTAAACTGCCTGTTGCGTTCTTAGCAATTTTCAGCTCCTAACACTTATTTCTTTATATCTAACCGAGAGCAGAAATACCACTTTTAATAGATTTAGTTTTAAAAATATTTTAATATAACGAAATATTTTCTTAAACTTTCATCACCTATTTCACCCCCTTGGGGGCTGAATTCCATAAACGGTGAAACAAATATTTTTTCAATTTCTAACAACGAAAGAACCCAAATACAAATTTCATAGATTTAGCTTTTAAAATGCTTTCATAATGAAATAATTTCATAACACTTTTCATCCGCTATTTCACTGCCTTAGGAGGTTGAATTCCCAAAAATTCTGAAACAAAATTTTTTTTATTTATAACCGAGAAATCAAATACCAGTTTTCATAGAAGTCGCTTTAAAAATGCTTTAGTAATTCTCTAACAATGATTTACTTTCAAAGAAACTATCACCACTGTTTTACTCCCTTTGGATTGGATTCCCAAAAACATTGAAATATGTATTTTTTATTTCTAACAGAGAAGCCAAATACAAATTTTTCACAGGTTTTTGCTTAAAAAATTCTTGCATTATGAAAAATTTTCATAATAACTTTCATCCCCTATTTCACCCCACAGGGGTTGAAATTCCATAAAACGATGAAACATGTATCTTTTATTTCTAGCCGAAAGGCCAAATTCAAATTTTAATAGATTTAACTTTGAAGAGGTCTCATCGTGCAATATTTTCGTAAAACATTTCACTCCCTTCTCCAGTCCCCTAGGGGTTGAATTTCTCAAAACATCAAAACATGTATTCTGTTACTTCTAATCGAGAAGTCAAATACCAGTTTCAATAGATGTAGCTTCAACAGACTTTAGTAATTCTTTAATAATGATTTATTTAAAAAAAATTCACCCAGTATTTCACCCTCATAAGGGTTAAATTTCCAAAAGTGCTGAAACACTTATTTCTTTATTTGTGACCGAGAAGCCAAATATCCCTTAAGGGGTGAAAGTTCGATATATCCCTTCCTAAACGACGTCTACAGTATACTTACTCATTAAATACGAGTTCTAGTGCGTTTCTAAGGCTACTATTACATGTATCAATTTTCTTTACGTATTAGTCCAGAAAACGCGAAAAGGTTGTAAGGTCAGGTTGTAGTCGTATATTTCTTTACGTTTTGGCACAGTTAACTTAGAGGTTCCCGTTCAATCTTTCTGATTTTCTCTCCAACAATTTAAGTAGATCCATTCATTATTAAGTTAGTATTTTCGGAAAGCTGCGTAAATCTTAAGTTGTTCGGTTTAGAAACTTTCGCAGTAGTAGTTTGTTTACATACAGCTTGTGTACATAAAACTTAATTGAAAGTTACATTTTATTGTGATCAAGTTAATTAACAGATACTGCATTTACGTGAATGCTTAATTCTTGTTGTAAGCGGAAATTATTAACTTTTTAAGTCATATAATACACATGAAGCGCTAACCTATAGGCCTAATTTTTGCGGTTCGTAAATAACGAAAATTCGTGTAGTGTAAAGTGTGTTATACTATTTTAAGCGTGTAATCTGTGTTCCTGTGCGCGATAAGTGTAGATGTTGCCGTAGGATAGTCAAAAAGCGAAGTTACATGCAGACTGTGGCATGGAATTTCACTGGAGTGACTGCAGTGAGAAACAGAACGGGGAACTCAACGAGGTTTTCCAACGGACCTGTAGGCTCTGGAAAAAAAGAAACACTCAGAATTTGAGCTACATAGGGGGAAAAGATCAAGGGAAACGGGTACATGTAACAAACAATGGGCGAAAAGGGATCAGCTCTTCAGTTTCATCTGCATTTAAGCTGACCGTATCGAATAAATTTGACTTGTTACCTGAAGTAAGGGGAGAACAGCCTCACCCAGTTGTAGGTCACAATAGGATGCAGCAGACTCCTAGCAAATAAACTCTTTAAACATCTGTAAAGAGAGAGTAGGAAAAAAAGAGTGCTAGGCAGTAACCGTTGGAGAGGCGTAAGCCAGATGGTTCAGGACAGAACATGAACAGCATACCAGGTCACAAGCACTGTGAATCCAAATGCTAGCCTTAGTCAGGTGACAGAGGAGATACGAAATTTGTGCATGGGTTCTGGTAAAGAGGGTCAGGTTATTGTACTGGGTGGAGCAGGGGACAGCCTGGCTAAGGACAGAAATTACAGCATTAAGGGCGACCTGGTTGGAACAGGAGTAGCAACTACACAGGCAAATGTGAGTTTTGCGAAGATCCTGCAGCTCCATGACCAGCCCTATGTTAACAATGCTGTGAGCCGTATGGATACCGAGTTGAGCAGGCTGCTGCTGAATGAAATGAAATCTCATATGAGTACAGTGCCTGTTGTCGCAGTTGGCAGTTGGAGATATACCAGACATGGCTTACATCTAAATAGAAGAGGGAAAGAAAAGAGAAATCTAGTTTGGATGAGCTTCTTGCAGATAATGTATGGGGGGGGGGGGGGGGGAGCGGAAAGCACTATCCCACAAAGCAAGATCACTGGATCACTGTGATTACTGGTGTCAGAGAGGCACCATTTTTAGTTTAGAATCACACTGAGACATGCTGTTTTGAAAACAGTCAGACTAACAAAAGAGCCCCACAAAATGGGGTGAACAGAAAAGTAAGTTCATCAAAACATTAGAGGACTGAGTAATAAAGTAGAAGAGCTTCTTGTTTGTTTGCAAAATATAGACAGCTCTAAAAAGATAAACATCGTGTACCTAACTGAGCACCAGATAACCACAGGGTTAGATAAGTTACATATAAAATGTTACACTCTAGCAGCTTACACATGTAGGACTAATGTGGGGAAAGGAGAAGTTGTTGCATATATTAAGATAGAGCACAAGGTCAAAAATATTGAGGCTAGTAGATTCTGTAGCGAATAGAAGTGCATGCTTGTGGATTAATACTGAAAAATAGAACCCCACTAGGAAACTCTAGGAAATTTAGAACTGTCTGGGAATAAATTTTCTAAACTATTCCAATAGGAAAAATGATCTGGAAACCTAATTTGGATCTTTCAATTTGATCTCAGTAATTAACTTTCCAACACACATGGATAAAGACACTAGTATCCTAACTGATAATGTCTTCTTTGATGAAACTGAAACCAAGAAAATAATTGTTTACCCAGTAGCAAATGCTCTCTCTGATCATGATGCACAGTTAATTAGGGTAAATAACATAGTGCCTTACAGTGTAAATACTCTTCAGTGACAATCAATTAGGATAATGAATGACACCAGGACAAATGTTTTGAAGAATAGTTTACAAGAGTTGACCTGGGATGAAATTTATAATGAACCAAATGCAAACGCAAAATTTAATGCATTCCATTATAAGTTCATATCATTATTTGAAGATACCTTTCCATATAAGCTAATCAGAACCGACTTTTAGTAGCCACGTAAAAAGCCATGGATCACTGGAGTGATTATGAAAGTAAAAGTAAAATGTATCTATTGGCAGGAATAAGTAGAGATCGTGCAGTAGTTGCACACTAGAAAAACTACCCAAAATTACTAAGAAAAATTATTAAAAATCAAGGAATATGCACATAATGCAAGAAATCAGTAATTCCCGACAACAGGCCTAAGGGTATATGGAATGTAGTGAAGCGAAAGACAGCACAACTAGCCACAGAACAGGATAACATCACTACAGAACTGAATGGAAGGACTGCAAATGGTGAGTCAGAGGTAGTAAATGTAGTAAAAATTATAGGGACAAAGAATTCAGGAGAAAAATCACAGCAGTATATTCAAAAAGGAACCCTCATAAAATAATGTCATATCACTGTATCACCAACTTTTCCTTCAGAAATTAGGAAAATTATACATTCTTTCGGAAACGAAACCTCATTTGTTTTTCACAGTGTTTCCAAAAGTGTATGAGACTTTTCCTAATGGTTATCCTGCTCAGTAATTGCTCTCTAAACAGCATCCCACACGAGAAAAGCACTTGCGTCTTTACCTGACGTTGCTCACACATTAGGAAATCAGTGTCTGCACGGTTCGGTTTAAGAAAGGACACCTCCATAACGTCGTAAGGTTTATCCACACACCTCTACTTTCAATCCCGGCAGCTAACTCGCTGCATATACGATTAATAACCTGAAGGTGTCGACCTGCAGTCAAATAGTCTATGCATTGGCTAGAATTGCGAATTAATAAAATGTACAGAAATACACTGAAGAGCCAAAGAAACAGGTGCATCTGCGTCATATCGTGTAGGACCCCCGCGAGCACACAGAAATGCCACAACACGACTTGGCATGGACTCGACTAATGCCTGAAGTAGTGCTGGAGGGAACTGACACCATGAATCCTGCAGGGCTGTCCATAAATCCGTAAGAGTACGAGGGGGTGGAGATCTCTTCTGAACAGCACGTTGCAAGGCATCCCAGATATGCTCAGCAACTGCACGTCTGGGGGGGTTTGGTGGCCAGCAGAAGTGTTTAAACTCAGAAGAGTGTTCCTGGAGACACTCTGTAGCAATTCTGAACGTGTGGAGTCTCATTGTTCTGCTGGAATTGCCCAAGTCCGTCGGAATGCACAATGGACATGAAAAGATGCAGGTAATCAGACAGGATGCTTACGTACGTGTCAGCTGTCGGAGTCGTATCTAGACATATCAGGGGTCCCATATCACTCCAACTGAACACGCCCCACACCATTACAGAGCCTCCACCAGCTTGAACAGTCCCCTGCTGACATGCAGGGTCCATTGATTCATGAGGTTGTCTCCTCTCGATGCAATTTGAAACGAGACTCGTCCGACCAGGGAACAAATTTTCAATCATCAACAGTCCAATGTCGGTGTTGACAGGACCAGGCGAGGCGTAAAGCTTTGTGTCGTGCAGTCATCAAGGGTACACGAGTGGGCCTTCGGCTCCGAAAACCCGTATCGATGATGTTTCGTTGAATGGTTCGCACCCTGACACTAGCTGATGATACAACACTGAAATTTGCAGCAATTTGCGGAAGGGTTACACATCTGTCACGTTGAACGATTCCCTTCAGTCATCGTTGGTGCCGTTCTTGCAGGATCCTTTTTATGTCACAGCGATATTGGAGATTTGATGTTTTACCGGATTCCTGATATTCACGATACACTCGTGACATGGTTGTACGGGATAATCCCCACTTCATCGATACCTCGGAGATGCTGTGTTCCATCGCTCGTGCGTCGACTATAACACCACGTTCCAAATGACTTAAATCCTGATAACCTGCCATTGTAGCAGCAGTAACCGATCTAACAACTGCTTCAGACGCTTGTCTTATATATGCGTTGCCGACTGCAGTGCCGTATTCTGCCTGTTTACATATCGCTGTATTTGAATACGCTTGCCTATAACAGTTTCTTTCGCGCTTCAGTGTATAGAATAAAGATAAATGAATTATTTAATAAAAAGGGCTCTATGTCCGTAATAGATGAAGATGACACAGACTTACGTTGAATAATGTTGATTCGTGGAACTACACTCCTGGAAATGGAAAAAAGAACACACTGACACCGGTGTGTCAGACCCACCATACTTGCTCCGGACACTGCGAGAGGGCTGTACAAGCAATGATCACACGCACGGCACAGCGGACACACCAGGAAGCGCGGTGTTGGCCGTCGAATGGCGCTAGCTGCGCAGCATTTGTGCACCGCCGCCGTCAGTGTCAGCCAGTTTGCCGTGGCATACGGAGCTCCATCGCAGTCTTTAACACTGGTAGCATGCCGCGACAGCGTGGACGTGAACCGTATGTGCAGTTGACGGACTTCGAGCGAGGGCGTATAGTGGGCATGCGGGAGGCCGGGTGGACGTACCGCCGAATTGCTCAACACGTGGGGCGTGAGGTCTCCACAGTACATCGATGTTGTCGCCAGTGGTCGGCGGAAGGTGCACGTGCCCGTCGACCTGGGACCGGACCGCAGCGACGCACGGATGCACGCCAAGACCGTAGGATCCTACGCAGTGCCGTAGGGGACCGCACCGCCACTTCCCAGCAAATTAGGGACACTGTTGCTCCTGGGGTATCGGCGAGGACCATTCGCAACCGTCTCCATGAAGCTGGGCTACGGTCCCGCACACCGTTAGGCCGTCTTCCGCTCACGCCCCAACATCGTGCAGCCCGCCTCCAGTGGTGTCGCGACAGGCGTGAATGGAGGGACGAATGGAGACGTGTCGTCTTCAGCGATGAGAGTCGCTTCTGCCTTGGTGTCAATGATGGCCGTATGCGTGTTTGGCGCTGTGCAGGTGAGCGCCACAATCAGGACTGCATACGACCGAGGCACACAGGGCCAACACCCGGCATCATGGTGTGGGGAGCGATCTCCTACACTGGCCGTACACCACTGGTGATCGTCGAGGGGACACTGAATAGTGCACGGTACATCCAAACCGTCATCGAACCCATCGTTCTACCATTCCTAGACCGGCAAGGGAACTTGCTGTTCCAACAGGACAATGCACGTCCGCATGTATCCCGTGCCACCCAACGTGCTCTAGAAGGTGTAAGTCAACTACCCTGGCCAGCAAGATCTCCGGATCTGTCCCCCATTGAGCATGTTTGGGACTGGATGAAGCGTCGTCTCACGCGGTCTGCACGTCGAGCACGAACGCTGGTCCAACTGAGGCGCCAGGTGGAAATGGCATGGCAAGCCGTTCCACAGGACTACATCCAGCATCTCTACGATCGTCTCCATGGGAGAATAGCAGCCTGCATTGCTGCGAAAGGTGGATATACACTGTACTAGTGCCAACATTGTGCATGCTCTGTTGCCTGTGTCTATGTGCCTGTGGTTCTGTCAGTGTGATCATGTGATGTATCTGACCCCAGGAATGTGTCAATAAAGTTTCCCCTTCCTGGGACAATGAATTCACGGTGTTCTTATTTCAATTTCCAGGAGTGTATCTCATGCGTCTAAGTTGTTGACAAGAATAATACGTAGAAGAAAATTTTTCATATGGCTATTAGTTTGGTTTTCGAGAATGTAAACGCACCAGAGAGGCAATTCTGACGTTGTAACTGATAATGCAAGCAAGACTTAAGAAAAATCAAGGCATGTGCATAGGATTTCATCGACCCTAGGAAAACCGATCAGTTGTGTGAAATGTTGCAGAATGTTTGAAATTCTCTGAGATAAAAACACCTGGCGTCACTATATTTTTCCCTTTCCCTAAGAGCTGGGGAGGGGGGTGGGGGGTGGGTGAGGCAGCCCCCTCGTACCCCTGGATACGGGCGCCCTCGTGCGCGGGAACTAAGTCCATATGGTGATCACAATCCACGAAATATTCACCGGCTCACACTAGTTCATAGTTCAACATAATTATTTACAAATGTACGTACGGAGGATGACGAGTAGAAACTCTTGCTCTGTCTAATCTTAGTTCCGTAATACAATTGGAAAAAATTAGAGCATCGTAGGGGCCATTCACTGCCCAAGATCAAGCACCTACGTGACTGAATATGGCGCTATACTACAGACAGGTCTGCCTTCTTAAAGAACGAATGTAAAACTGTCTTCTTCAAGAACAAAACGAAAACTGTTCTGAATCGCTCCATTGAGCACACCACTACCAAAAGTCTCCGCCTCCACTTGATTCTAGTGGTATTCTGCCACTGCCTGCTTGTGCTTTGGCTGAAGTATATCCTCACCAAAAATCATTGTTCATAAGTTCTACAGCCACGATTTGACTCAACTCAATCACTTCCCACACTAAACTAATATATTAAAACAATATTCAAATAAAGAAATGTTGTAAATATTTGGTCACATTGCACTTTTCACTATAAATATGAATAAAGGTTTATTCATAAATAAATAAGACAGTTTTTTTGTACCAATGCACACTCATTAAATGACAACAAATTCTCGTTAAGTTTTGTTTAAACAATTATTTACATTTGGTTGATATTAGTGTCTTTTAGCACTTGTTACAGGAATGGTGTCAGCTAGCACAAGCGTATTTTCTGAGACCTACCTAAGGCGTAAATCACAGTATTTTCCTGGATAAATTGCCATATTTAACCAAAAGAAAGAAGAAAGAAGTATTTACCAATTCAACCAATATAGTCTGGGGATGTAATTCTGACTGGGGAGAAATTACATATGGGTTTCCCCAAGGCTCAATCTTAGATCCACTATTGTCCCTCATTTATGTAAACGATCTTCTGTCTAACATATAACAAGTAGAATTAGTTCTTTTTGTAGATGACACTAGTGTTGTAATCAATCCAAGGATACATAAACAAACAGAAGAAATGGTAACCATTGTTCTTAAAACTATCATTGACTGGTCTCCCTCTTAAATTTAAAAATATACAACGTATACAGTTTTGCACAACTGGGGGTACTACACCAATGATAAGTGTAACATACGTGAGAAAGTAGTAAATAGGGTGGAAACTTCAAAATTCTTAGGAGTCCATATTGATGAGGATTTAAATTGGAAGAGCACGTTTTGGACCTTCTACAACAATTTACTTCAAACAGATTTTGCACTTAGAATCACTGCAAATCTTGGGGAGAGAAAAATTAGCAAGTTGACGCATTTTGCTTATTTTCACTCAATAATGCTATATGTAATAATGTTCTGGGGTAAGTCATCTTTAAGAAACAATGAATTCATTGCTCAAAAACATGCCGTAGGAATAATATGTCGCGCTTACCCACGATCATCTTATACACATCTGTTTAACGAGTTGGGCATGCCGACTACTGTTTTATAGTATATTTATCTCCTCATGAAGTTTGTTGTAAGTAATATACTACACTTCAAAAGGAACAATAATGTACATAATTACAATATCAGAAGGAAAAATGGCGTTCACTACTCCATGTTAACGTTATCTTCAGCACAAAAAAGGGTGCACAATGCTGCATCGAAAATTTTTGATCACTTATCTTTCCATTAAATACGACCGACCGACTTAAGTTTCGTTTGAAGCATGTTCACAGCAATAAGTTATTGTCGTTTCGAGGAAAAGGACTCGCTGGCAACTGTCTGGTTGTCTTCTGTTTTACATCATGCGACTCTGGGGAGAACATTAAACGTATCTCTAGTACTTAACCTTGCCGCATGATTTTTGGCCCCAAAACACGCTGACAAAGCTATTTGATTCACTGCAGTGCTTATTCCTACGAACTGGTTGACGTACTAAAAAAAAAAAAAACGCAAATACGAAGTGACAGATTACGCTTCATTCTTTTAAACTTTAAAGTATTCAGAGTTAACTACACACAGGAAACAAATACCAAGAGACAGCTGTCGAGCATTTTTACATGTCAGCCCTTATGCAAATAATGCAGATTGACACATTTTGATTTGAAATGCGAACAAAGTGTCTTAAGGTAGCTAATTTCGTGATGTGCTGAAACGAAAAAAAATTTACGCAGAAGTAAATCTAATTATGTAGCCAATCAATTATGCTTAGTACATTATGTTCATAAAATACAAAGTACCCAATTTATAGCGCAAAAAAAGTGGATCACGCGCAAACTTCACCTTTACTATCGCTGCGAAACTAAGAATTTCCTTCCAAGCTGTACCTTTTGTCACATAAATAACAAACCTACGTGTGATACATAACGAAGTAGCAACATTCATGGCTAAGAAAATGGTACGACGCATGATTAAAAAGGGACGGGAATTTTTGTTTTTCTTAAAGAACCTTTATTTATACCGCAACATCAACTTCCCCTCAGATACAATACACCTATGGCAGCATTTTTCCCAATTTTGGAATCACTTCTGGAGCTCACTTTTCGTTATGGTGCCCAGGCCCTTCAGCGATTGTTTTTATCTCATCTCAAAATAAGGACCTTCCATGGTTCTCTTTACACTCAGGATTAGAAATAAGTCGACGAATACGGTGGCTGAGGTAACATGACAGTTTTATTTTTTGCCAAAATATCACGAAGAAGCATTGAGGTGTGAGCGGCAGCATTATCGTGATGCAATTTCCAAGAATTGTTTTGCCGCAATCCTGCTCGTTCTCTTCAGATTGCTTCACGCAAACAGCGAATAACTTCCATGTACTTTTCCTTACTGACAGAACGACCATGAGGCAGGAACTCATGAAGCACTATCCCGTTGCAATCGAAGAAAACAGTGAGGAGAACCTTCACATGTGATCGAACTGGAGGGTCCTGGCTCTATATGCAGTTTCCACCGGGACAATTGGGCCTTGGTTTCGACATCATACCCGTCTAACCATGTTTCGTCATCTGTTATAACCTTCTTGAGAAGCTCTGGATCGTATTCGACTTCATTCATCAATTCTTGGGATATGTCTAAGCGACGTCGCTTTTGGTTGAAATTCAACAATTTCGGATAAACTTTGCTGCTACACGTTTCATGCCCAAAACATCTGAAAAAATTGCTTACCATTAGCCAGAGGATATTACCACATCATTATCAACCTCTCTGATGGTGATTCGGCGATTTTTCAGACCCGTTTCCTCTACTTCTTCCACACTGTCGTCAGTAACTGATGTGCTAGGGCGCCCACGGCGGTCGTCGTCTTCAACATCTTCTCGACCTTCTTTGAAACGTTTATACGATTGGTAAACTCTTGTCTTACTCATACTGGATTCGCCAAAAGTCACAGGCAACATTTCAAAGGCGGTACTGCAATTTATTCCATCTTTTAAGCATAGCCGCGCGGGATTAGCCGAGCGGTCTCAGGCGCTGCAGTCATGGACTGTGCGGCCCGCGCCGGCGGAGGTACGAGTCCTCCCTCGGTCATGGGTGTGTGTGTTTGTCCTTAGGATAATTTAGGTTAAGTAGTGTGTAAGCTTAGGGACTGATGACCTTAGCAGTTCAGTGCCATAAGGTTTCACACACATTTGAACATTTTTAAGCATAATTTATTGCAGATTCTTTGATCCATCTTTTTCAATAGTAAAAATTCATCGAGCACTGAAAACACGTAGAACTTATTCGATTGTCGACAATAGACTAAATATTCAAAACAGCTGAAAATACGAATCAGGACCTCGTGTACCAAGAAGGTAAAAAAATTTCAAAATCGGGTGTATAAAGCCAGCGAATGTTCTCGTAAGTAGTTTTTGCTCTTAGCTTGATTGGTTATCTCACATATTTGAAATGTGTACACATCGCTACAGCTATTGCATCTACGGCGAACAACGACACAAGTGCTGATTTTTTCTTTCTCGATTGTCTGCTTGCAGCTAGGTCAATGATACCTTGCGCTGCCAAAAATGATGTAGCAAGGAACTACAAGCTGAAGTGGCGCGCTACCCCTCCAACAGTGAGTTAACAAAAATAATCATTATATTATCTGTATCATGAAAATACCTTATTTCACCTTCTTTCTCGCGAAAAGAATGTGAAGGCAACATTAGAGATAGTCGAGCTCACACCGAGGCTTGCCGACAATCGAAGACATGAGCGGAAAAACAGGCTAAACTTCAAATGTAAAGGTTTAGAGATAAGTGTTGTCACCTGTTGCTGGGTACGGGAACTATCAAATTTGACATTGGTGTCAACCGTAAGTGATGTTTAGGGGTGAGACCAAAGTCAGTTTTGATAGCCCGTACCCAGCAGCAGGTGGCAACACGTATTTCTAAGTTTTGCATTTGAAGGATAGCCCGTTTTTCCGCGCATGTCTTCAATCGTTCTTCCCCCGAAACATTCGCGACTGGAACAGGAAAAGGAGAAAATGACAGCAGTAAACAAAATACCCGCCGCCACACACCGAAAAGCGGATTGCAGAGCATAGCTGTGGGTGTAGATCTAGACTCCAGATTTCTTTCGAAAAAGCAAAATTTCTGAAAAAAACTTCAACGTTCTCCCTTGTTACTCGAAGACAAAAAACGTTAAAGATAGGAAAAGTTGACGGCTGCAAATATCACGGGGATATGCTCGTGATTACCACTAATGACAAGAACTCTAGGCTGAGAGCAATCGGGAGATCCTCCACAAGATAATGGGCCAAAAGATTGTGGATGGGCAACATATGCTACGAGGACGGGAAAAACTGCACCAAAAAATTAACGATTAATCGAGCCAGTTATTAAATAGGCTAAATTTTTACGGACGTATCGGATGGATGAGAAAAGGCTAACAAAACGAAACTGTGATATACTTGAAAGCAAACCTAAAGTTTGCGACAGATGCTTCATGGAGGTGAGAAAGGATCCTGAACGGGATGAATTGAATCGAGATGACATCTCACAATCAGACCGGACGAAGTATACAGGGTGTTACAAAAAGGTACGGCCAAACTTTCAGGAAACATTCCTCACACACAAATGAAGAAAAGATGTTATGTGGACATGTGTCCGGAAACGCTTAATTTCCATGTTAGAACTCATTTTAGTTTCGTCAGTATGTTCTTCCATCTACGCTCAATGGAACACGTTATCATGATTTCATACGGGATGCTCTACCTGTGCTGCTAGAACATGTGCCTTTACAAGTACGACACAACATGTGGTTCATGCACGATGGAGATCCTGCACATTTCAGTCGAAGTGTTCGTACGCTTCTCAACAACAGATTCGGTGACCGATGGATTTGTAGAGGCGGGCCAATTCCATGGCCTCCACGCTCTCCTGACCTCAACCCTCTTGACTTTCATTTATGGGGGCATTTGAAATCTATTGTCTACGCAACCCCGGTACCAAATGTAGAGACTCTTCGTGCTCGTATTGTGGACGGCTGTGATACAATACGCCATTCTCCAGGGCTGCATCAGCGCATCAGGGATTCCATACGACGTAGGGTGGATGCAAGTATCCTCGTTAACGGAGAACATTTTGAACACTTCCTGTAACAAAGTGTTTGAAGTCACGCTGGTACGTTCTGTTGCTGTGTGTTTCCATTCCATGATTAATGTGATTTGAAGAGAAGTAATAAAATGAGCTCTAACATGGAAAGTAAGCGTTTCCGGACACATGTCCACGTAACATATTTTCTTTCTTTGTGTGTGAGGAATGTTTCCTGAAAGTTTGGCCGTACCTTTTTGTAACACCCTGTATATCAGTAATCGTCAGCTTTCAGAAACAGGGGATGGACAGATCAAAGGAGGCAGCCTCCCAGAGAAAGAATGCAAAGATTTTGCACTGCAAATGATACTGTCAGAAACAGGTACTTGCCACATAATGTGATACGTAATGGCTGTTATCGAATAAAAAATAGCGTTAACTAGAGTTTTCCTCGCGGTTTCATCCGCATACGCATGTATCGCGTACATATAACCTATATTTGTGCAAATGTTTCATTATATTTGTATGTGGAATGTAGTCGAATTAAATCAGGTGGTGCTGAGGAAATGAGACCGTGAAGTAGTAGATGCGTTTTGTATTTGGGCAGTAAAATAACTGATGACGGCCGAAGTAGAGGGGATATAAAATGTAGACTAGCAATGGCAAGAAAAGTGTTTCTGAAGAAGAGGAGTTTGTTAACATCGAGTATAGATTTAAGTGTCAGGAAGCCGTTTCTGAAAGTATTTGTATGGAGTGTAGCCATGTATGGAAGTGAAACATGGACGATAAACGGTTTGGAGAAGAAGAGAATAGAAGCTCTTGAAGTGTGGTGCTACAAAAGAATGCTGAAGATTAGATGGGTAGATCAAGTAACTAATGAGGAGGTACTGAACAGAACTGGTGACCAAAGAAATTTGTGACACAATCTGACTAGAAGAAGGAAGGAATCTGTTGATAGTACGCGTTCTGAGACATAAAGGAATCACTAGTTAAATATTGGAGAGAAGTGAGTGGAAGTAAAAATCGTAGAGGGAGACCAAGAGATGAATAAAGTAAGCAGATTCAGAAGGATGTAAGTTGCAGTAATTACTCGGAGATGAAGAGGCTTGCACAGGATAGAGTAGCATTGAGAGCCGCATCAAACCAGCCTTCGGACTGAAGACCACAACAACATCTGCAGCGAAGTTCGTCTCACAGTTTGAAACGTCCCGTCTGGAAATTTATAAATTACTGTGCTGGTAAACCTCTTACGTTATTTGATTTTCAAACAGCTGAGCAAAACTGAACGTGCTCAGACACTTCTCTCTTTACTTATTCTGATCACCAATAAAATGACACACAATACTTTCAGCGCAACGCAACCTGACTTTCAGTAATCCCTATACCTTTCATGGATCACTTACCTCACAAAAATCTTCGTTACTCGAACTACTGCAATACAGCGAGCGCCAATACTGCCAACTAAATAAAAGATTCTAACAACTGAAGGCACTAACTACTGATAGGCATAGTTAGCAAATGAAAGATTTTGGTAGATAACAAACAATGTATTTACCTTAATAGTGTTCAAAACTCATAATATATATATCAGTCCCACAAATTTCCTTTTTCTGACGGACACACGTCCAGACCGTCCGCTATCAAAATTCTGCCATCTCTCTCCCCACATCCACCACTGCTGGCGGCTCACCTCCAACTGCCCAACACTTCAATAGCAAATATTCCAACAATGCCAACCAGCCACAGACTGCACACAGCACAGCCCGCGATTTTCATACAGAGCGCTTCGTGGCGTTACCAACATAAAAGCCTAAACAGTCTAATTACAAGTTTCATTTCTTGGGAATGGTTTCCATTTTTCTTCCTTTCCATGAAATATGAAATACTTATGTTTCGTTTGAAGCATGTTCACAGCAATACGATATTGTTTCGAGAAAAAAGACTCACTGGCAACTGTCTGGTTGTCTTCTCTTTTACATCATGCGACTCTGGGGAGAACATTAAACGTATCTCTAGTACTTAACCTTGCTGCATGATCTTTGGCCCCAATACACGCTGAGAAAGTTATTGACTCACTGCAATGCTTATTCCTACGAACTGGTTGACGCACTGAAACAAAATACACAAATACGAAGTGACAGATTACGCTTCATTCTTTTAAACTTTAAAGTATTCAGAGTTAACTACATACAGGAAAGAAATACCAAGAGACAGCTGTCGAGCATTTTTACATGTCAGCCCTTATGCAAATAATTGGACAAATAGTGAGTCGCGTATGTAGAAAAGTTTGTTGAAGTATCTCCAGACGTTCCTGAGTTATGCGTGTATGTCATCCCCTTTTCACTGCAACCCCGACCCCTGTGAGTGGAATGTGGTTCTTACTCCGACAGAACTTCTTCCTAGATATTAAGTCATACAAGGTGTGTGGGAAAAAAATGAGATGACAATACAGCGAGCGATCTGGTAACGCTGTGTTATTCTACTTGGCTAGACCGATGTGTTCATCCCCTCCAGATGCTCATTCCGAGTTTCAAATTCAAATGGCTCTGAGCACTATGGGACTTAACATCTGAGGTCATCAGTCCCTTAGAACTTAAACCTAACTAACCTAAAGACATCACACACATCCATGCCCGAGGCAGGATTCGAACCTTCGACCGTAGCGGTCGCGCGGTACCAGACTGTAGCGCCTAGAACCGCTCGGCCACTACGGCTGGCTCCGAGTTTCATTTCTGTACAGCAGTCAGTATTTTTGGGAGCCCCATCAGTGAAGTTGTGTGTTACTAAGATAGAACAGCGACATTTAGAGCAACGTTATGCAATCAAAATTAGTGTTAAACTCGAGGAATCCACGAATGTGATCTTGGCAAAGTTGAAGCAGGCCTACGGGGAACACAAGTTTTTCGCTGGCACAAATAATTTTTGTAAGACTGAGAGATCACGTGAAGATGGACTTCGCTCAGGGTGACCTTCAGCTCCAGAAACAGGCGGAAACGTCGAATGTGTGCCCCCTCTTGCGAGATCAGGCCGACGTTTTAACAATAGGGACGATGGGTGAACTGTTAAACACATTCACCGTACATCAAATTTCGACCGAAGTTTTACATATGCGAAAGGTCCGTGCCGAAATGGTTCCGTAAAACCTCATAACTGAGCATAAGGACAAACGAAGAAGCATGTGTGTTGATTTTCTTAAGAGGACTGCCAATGACCACGAATGGTTTAGTCATGTGACCGCGGGTGATGAATCTTGTATTTTTAAGCACGATCCTGACACAAAATCGCAGTGGGCATAATGAGACACCTCCTCGACGGAAAAAAAAACTCGAATGAACAAATCAAAAATGAAAACAATGTTGTGCTGCTTTTTTGACAGGACGAACTGCCCACCAAGTGTTTTACAAAGATGTCCCTGGAAGTCTCAGGAAAAGGGTGAATCGAGTGAGAGCGGACATTGCAAACAAATAGATGCTTCATCCTGGCAGCACTTCATGTAACACGGCGACTTCCATCACGGATTTTCTGACCTCAAAATGGATTCGTGGTGTTTCACAGCCCTCCTGTTCACCTGATTTGAATCCTCGTCACTTTTTTCTTCTCCTGAAATTGAAGAACTTCTTAAAAAGACGTCATTTTGGGACTCTGGAGAACATTCAAAAGAACATTACTGACACGTTAAAGGCCCTACCAGTTGAAGCCTTTCAACGCTGCTGCCAACACTGGTGTAATGCTGCCGAAGGGAAATTCTTTGAAGGGTGTAATGGTACTTGAATTACGCAACCATTACGGCACGTCACCTGAACCTCTCGATACCATATAATATTCTACTGTTTTTCTGTAAAGTAGTTGACATATTTCTGAGACAACATTCAGATTTGATTTCATTAATGTAGAGGTACTTTGATACATCGATATGTTTGAATTGCAATGACATTGTTCTTATGTATATTCTTTCTTTTGTCACTATGATCTTTGACGTACTTGTAACTCTTGATTTTTGGGCGCGTAAGCGATTATTAGTTAGTTTTGTTAGAGAGTCGGACCTTGAAAAAGCCAAGTCTTGGACGTCATGTTGGAAAGACGCATATTGTAGTTAGCTTATAAAATCTGAGGAAGACCTTTTCAAGTATGTTTTGTATTGTGAAGTGATGTTTTGTGTGTTACGTGATATTGCAACAAAAGCAATAAAAAGGAAATGTAACTTAAATTCGGAGTGCTGATTATTTTTTTTTTTACATCACAATTGTGCTAACTTTGAAAGATTTAATCTTCAAGAATGGTTTGTGAAGCGCATCTACAAAACTTTTGAATATAGCAGAATGAAACCTAGGCCTCTTTGCATCCGAGCTTGGAATCATCACCACCTAGATTTTCGACGATTGAGCCATGATTTTACAACGAGACCAGCGTGGGAAACACGAAAAGATGAGTGCCTAGTTTATTATTATTACATGAAATGACTTTATTAACTGTGATCTAATGACATCTGCCACATAATGACTTTGTTGTTGCCCGAAAATGCAGTATTTAGCAGCGTGAGCAACACCATAATCATTGTTAAATGTTGACCTTTGTTGTGGTAGGGTTGTTAGAAGGGGACATCATCGTTGTTTAAAAAATATGAAAAGTTTGGTAGATAAAAAATCACTCTCAATACTTTTCTCACAAACCTTTTATGTGTATCAAGTTTGGACGAAATGGATGAGTGGTTTAGGAGATCAGATTTTTTTGGCGTATAGACGATAGATAATCTGCAAAAGCTGTAACCAAGGTGTGGTGTGTAGCCGACATTGACTGTCAAGTCATCCTCCCTTTCTTGGTACGGCAGAGTATTTCAACCTCGCGACTCTTGCGAGAAGCGCAGCTGTGGCGCGACAGTGGCGCCGCGAGCGGCGGCCGTGTGCAGCACAGGAGGCGGAGCGCGGTCCCGCTCAGTGTTCGCTGCGCGCTGGCCGGAGCGAGTGGTGCGAGGCTATGGCTCCCGCGGGCGACTGCTCCAGCCCGCTGCTGCAGGAGCCGGGCGCGGCCGCGGAAGCGGGCGACCGGCACGCCATCAAGTGTGTGCTCGTGGGCGACGGCGCCGTGGGCAAGACCGCGCTCGTCGTCAGCTACTCCACCAACGGCTTCCCCAGCCGATACGTGCCCACCGCCTACGACACCTTCACAGGTGCGTCCACCTCATCAGTACATACATTTACCATCCTAGAGTTCCAAGGTTCGAAACCTGACTACTAACAGGGAATTTTTATTCTGCTAACGTCACTTTTCACCAATACCCATTATTTTAGAGATTCCCGATTCTCGCGCAATTTGTCTGCTACTGATGTGCGGATTAGCCGCGACAAACCTACTTGGGCATCATCATTTGTTGCAGGTCGTGGTTGACGTTTCACATGTGGCTGAATACTTCCTGTTTCCTTAAATAACGTAACTATCCGGCGAACGGTCCGGACACTTGGATGACGTCGTCCAGGATACCGAGCAGCATACATAGCACACGCCCGTTGGGCATTTTGATCACAATAGCCATACATCAACACGATATCGACCTTTTCCGCAATTGGTAAACGGTCCATTTTAACACGGGGAATGTATCACGAAGCAAATATCGTCCGCACTGGCGGAATGTTACGTGATACCACGTACATACACATTTGTGACTATTACAGCGCCATCTATCACAAAGCGAAAAAGTGGTCCAACTAAAACATTCATATTTCTTTACGTACTGTACGAATATGTAATAAAAATGGGGGTTCCCATTTTAAAAAAAACGCAGTTGATATCCGTTTGACCTATGGCAGCGCCATCTAGCGGGCCAACCCTAGCGCTATCTGGTTTCCCCGTTCAAGCTACACAAGTTTCGTTCTTTGTAGTTTTTTCGTTTGACGCTTATTTCGTGATATATTTGTCCCGGTCACGATCAATGGACCATCCTGTATATATACCACTCTGCACCACATTTCGAATAGTTTACAGTAGTCAAGTATACCCAATCTACGTTTACTGTTTGTATCAGTTCTCACGCGTTTCGCAGATAAAACTCGACTTATGAAAGGCCCACAAGCATGATTTCAACGTTACAGTGCTTCAGTTTTCCATCTACCAGTCGAGAGTAAAACAGTTTTTCTTCTAAATTTATTGGCTTCGTGACGTGCCCGTACAGCCATCCCAAGAGTGGAATGTCATTTATGACGATACGTAAGCACAACACAATACCCAGTGGCCGAGCAGAGAAGATCTCCGATTCGGCCGGGAATCGAACCGGGGCTCTTTCGGTTAGAAACCCACCGTGCTGACCACGCAGCGGCCGAGGCAGACTAAAACAGTTTTCTAACACGCAAACTGCATTTTGAAAAAAATGGTTCAAATGGCTCTGAGCACTATGGGACTTAACTGCTGAGGTCATCAGTCCTTTAGAACTTAGCACTACTTAAACCTAACTAACCTAAGGACATCACACACATCCATGCCCGAGGCAGGATTCGAACCTGCGACCGCAGCGGTCGCGCGGTTCCAGACTGTAGCGCCTAGAACCGCTCGGCCACCCCGGCCGGCTGCATTTTGATTTAAGTTTCTAATTTACACTCCTGGAAATTGAAATAAGAACACCGTGAATTCATTGTCCCTGGAAGGGGAAACTTTATTGACACATTCCTGGGGTCAGATACATCACATGATCACACTGACAGAACCACAGGCACATAGACACAGGCAACAGAGCATGCACAATGTCGGCACTAGTACAGTGTATATCCACCTTTCGCAGCAATGCAGGCTGCTATTCTCCCATGGAGACGATCGTAGAGATGCTGGATGTAGTCCTGCGGAACGGCTTGCCATGCCATTTCCACCTGGCGCCTCAGTTGGACCAGCGTTCGTGCTGGACGTGCAGACCGCGTGAGACGACGCTTCATCCAGTCCCAAACATGCTCAATGGGGGACAGATCCGGAGATCTTGCTGGCCAGGGTAGTTGACTTACACCTTCTAGAGCACGTTGGGTGGCACGGGATACATGCGGACGTGCATTGTCCTGTTGGAACAGCAAGTTCCCTTGCCGGTCTAGGAATGGTAGAACGATGGGTTCGATGACGGTTTGGATGTACCGTGCACTATTCAGTGTCCCCTCGACGATCACCAGTGGTGTACGGCCAGTGTAGGAGATCGCTCTCCACACCATGATGCCGGGTGTTGGCCCTGTGTGCCTCGGTCGTATGCAGTCCTGATTGTGGCGCTCACCTGCACGGCGCCAAACACGCATACGACCATCATTGGCACCAAGGCAGAAGCGACTCTCATCGCTGAAGACGACACGTCTCCATTCGTCCCTCCATTCACGCCTGTCGCGACACCACTGGAGGCGGGCTGCACGATGTTGGGGCGTGAGCGGAAGACGGCCTAACGGTGTGCGGGACCGCAGCCCAGCTTCATGGAGACGTTTGCGAATGGTCCTCGCCGATACCCCAGGAGCAACAGTGTCCCTAATTTGCTGGGAAGTGGCGGTGCGGTCCCCTACGGCACTGCGTAGGATCCTACGGTCTTGGCGTGATGGTATAGGGCGCCATTGTTTACACGTCTCGGTCACCTCTTGTTCGCATTGACGGAACAGTCGACGTTACATTTCAGATGTGTTACGACCAGTGGCTCTACCCTTCATTCGATCCCTGCGAAATCCTACATTTCAGCAGATCCTGTACGGGCCTTTCTGGATACAGAAAATGTTCTATTGCTGCCCTGGCCAGCACATTCTCCAGATCTCTCACCAATTGAAAACGTCTGGTCAATGGTGGCCGAGCAACTGGCTCGTCACAATACGCCAGTCACTACTCTTGATGAACTGTGGTATCGTGTTGAAGGTGCATAGGCAGCTGTACCCAAGCTCTGTTTGACTCAATGCCCAGGCGTATCAAGGCCGTTATTACGACCAGTGGTGGTTGTTCTGGGCACTGATTTCTCAGGATCTATCCACCCAAATTGCGTGAAAATGCAATCACATGTCTGTTCTAGTATAATATACTGCTCCAATGAATACCCGTTTATCATCTGCGTTTCTTCTTGGTGTAGCAATTTTAATGGCCAGTAGTGTACATCATTACACAAGTCACAGCACATACAGTCAGTACCGTTGTTTATTTATTCGGCGACATATTTCGAGGGTTTCAAACTCCTCCCCCTCCCCGTCACTCTCATCGTCAAGAGCACAATCTTATGCTACTGGGGTGTGGGCAAAAATGGCTTAAAGGTCAACAATACTTCCTTGATTAACGAGAGTGTTCCCATGAAATGGGAATAAGAAAGTATTGTGGAACAGAGGAAGAAAATTTTTGATTCTTCACTTAGGCATGTACACTCCGTAAGCCACACTAAAGTATCTGATGGAGGGAACCTCTGGTCCTATTTTCATTTCCCTCCATTTCCTGTATCACTCATGAAAGTCGGTAAGCCTCCGTAAGGCCAGATTTCCACATACAACTGAAGAGACGCCACAGAAAGTGGTTTGGCGACTGACACGGCAATTGCACCGTCTGCTACTATTTCCACATGCTCCCGTCAAAATTTTAGTTGCACGGTTTTTAATACGGCGTAAACTGAGATTATTCGGACAGACGTTGGTTTTGTCATTTGGGTTACAGCATTAGAACTGAGTCAAGAAGCCATTAAGAAGGAGAGAAAGCGTTAATGACGGATTTGAGTTTAGCACAGAAATAATACAGGGGCATCAAAATACTCATAAACTAAGTAGCACTCACGAATGAAAATCGATCCTTGAATTACTTTCAGATAATAAAAGTAAATCTGAAATCTTGTTGAGCTGCATATTGAGCTGCATTAAAAAATCCGATACCGCACTCACATTAGAGATACAGTCCTAGCTCAAGGGAAACTACAATTGACACTTCGATATTTGACACCTGGCGATTGCCTGTCATCTCTGCAGTACTTGTACCACGCCCTCAAAACTACAATTTCAACTGTGTTGTGTGATTTGGTGGATGCTGTTGACAGTGCTCTGAAGACTCATTTGGAAGCTAATATTTTCAGACCTGCACCCGACGTCAGTTAAATTTTGCTTAGTAACATTACTCTATGCCGAAATGTAGAGTTCGTGCAAGACACTATAATATAGTTGATTTCCTTCAATAGAAGCTACACTCGGCCTGAGATTATACTACCACCAGAAACCTTCTGAGTTCCTATCTCAAATCCACTCAACAAGTATTCAAGAGCTCTGAAGCTACCAGAACTAGAACCTGAATACACTGCATTAATTTTCAGCTTTTGTAGAATTAAGCGAGCTGCTGTGGAGCTACAGATCACCATTCATTAATTATTAAGTAACACCTGCTTACTCAGACACACATCTTATCCATGCATCATATAATAGCTGCATCACATACTTTCACCACATAAATTAACAATTATGTTCTCCCATGAACATTGCCGTTCGTGGGGAGGCTTGCGTGCCCCAGCGATAGAGATAGCCGTACGCAACCATAACGGACGGGTATCTGTTGAGAGGCCAGACAAACGTGTGGTTCCTGAAGAGGGGCAGCAGCCTTTTCAGTAGTTGCAGTGGCAACAGTCTGGATGATTGACTGATCTGGCTTTGTAACATTAACCAAAACGACCTTGCTAGGCTGGTACTGCGAACGGCGGAAAGCAAGGGGAAACTAAAGCCGTAATTTTTGCGGGGGCATGCAGCTTTACTGTATGGTTAAATGATGATGGCGTCCTCTTGGGTAAAATATTCCGGAGGTAAAATAGTCCCCCATTCGGATCTCCGGGCGAGGAGGACGTCGTTATCAGGAAAAAGAAAACTGGCGTTCTACGGATCGGGGCGTGGAATGTCAGATCCCTTAATCGGGCAGGTAGGTTAGAAAATTTAAAAAGGGAAATGGGTAGGTTAAAGTTAGATATAGTGGGAATTAGTGAAGTTCGGTGGCAGGACGAACAAGACTTCTGGTCAGGTGAATACAGGCTTATAAATACATAATCAAATAGGGGTAACACAGGAGTAGATTTAATAATGGATAAAAAATAGGAACGTGGTAAGCTACTACGAAGAGCATAGTCAACGCATTATTGTATGCAAGATAGACACGAAACCCACGTCTACTACAGTAGTACAAGTTTATATGCCAACTAGCTCCGCAAATGGCGAAGAGATTGAAGAAATGTATGATGAGATAAAAGAAATTATTCAGGTAGTGAAGGGAGACGAAAATTTAATAGTCATGGGGGACTGGAATTCGATAGTAGGAAAAGGAAGAGAAGGAAAAGTAGTAGGTGATTATGGAATGGGGGTAAGGAATGAAAGAGGAAGCCACCTGGTAGAATTTTCCACAGAGCATAACTTAATCATAGCTAACACTTGGTTTAAGAAACATGAAAGAAGTTTGTATACCTGGAAGAGGCCTGGAGACACTGGAAGGTTTCAGGCAGATTATTTAATGGTAAGACAGAGATTTTGCAATCAGCTTTTAAGTTGTAAGACATTTCCAGGCGCAGATGTGGACTCTGATGACAATCTATTGGTCATGAACTGTAGATTAAAACTGAAGAAACTGCAAAAAGGTGGGAATTTAAGGAGATGGGACCTGGATAAACTGAAAGAACCGTAGCTTGTAGATAATTTCAGAGGAAGCATTAGGGAACGATCGACAGGAACAACGAAACGGAATACAATAGAAGAACGATTGGTAGCTTGAAGAGATGAAATACTGAAGGCAGCAGCGGATAAAGTATATTTTAAGACAATGGCTAGTAGAAATCCTTGGGTAAAACAAGAGATATTGAATTTAATTGATGAAAGGAGAAAATATAAAAATGCGGTAAATGAAGGGGGCGATAAGGAATACAAACGTCTCAACAATGAGATCGGCAGGCCAGCGACAAGCCAGAAGCAAGAGGGTTGCCATGCGCCACCGCCTCCGCCAGACATTCATGGTCTGAAGATGATCTGATAAAAAGATCGGAACCGGTCACCACATTAAATAACTTATGCGATCAAGACTGCTTCCAGTTTATTAATGAAATTATACTTTAGCGCTTCAACGGAAATGGATTCAGAAGCTACACAGGTCGTCGACGGAAGCTCGTCCAGCGTGGTGGGGTGATTCCGGTATACAGTGTCTCTCAATGTGCCCCCCTCCCCCCCCCCCAAAAAAAATGGTCTCAAGGAGTCAGATCGGGCTAGAATGGATGCCAATCCATCCCTGCGCCAATTTGGAGGAATCCAAAGCAGTGACTCTGTTCCCGAAGCTTTAATCAAGAAAGCGAAACTGTGTTCGGTGTGATGCGGTCTGGCCCCATCTTGCATGAACCACTCAGTTCCTGTTCGATCCTCCAGTGCGTGGCGACAGATTGTTCCATAATTCAAGGTAACGTTCACTGGTGATGCTTTCTCGCATGAAAAAAGACAAATAATGCCTCTGTTGCATACCGCATCCCGAACAGTAGCTTTTGGGAGAAAACAGGGGATTCGCTTCACACAAGTGGATTTTGACTGAAGACATGTGCAGGTTTTGTCTAGTATTTTTTTGCATGCTGAAACATTTGAAACCAGTATCTGCCTCAGTTCATCGGACGAGTTTCCTTGGACTTAGCTGAATAATTCCAGAAAGCGTGGCGACATTTCCACGAGTAGCTACAGTTTGCCTGCAGCCAACATTCACCGCTAGATCATCAGCAACGGTGCCTGTCCGCTGGAATTTGGCGAAGAGCTTGCGGGTGGTTTTCGCGTCGGGGCCTTTTGGAATATTAAATCGTGTTTTAAAACTGCGCCTTGCTGCCGTAGGTCTGTTCTATAACCTGTGGTATCCCTCTACCAGAAAAACAAAAAAATGGTTCAAATGGCTCTGAGCACTATGGGACTTAACATCTATGGTCATCAGTCCCCTAGAACTTAGAACTACTTAAACCTAAATAACCTACGGACATCACACAACACCCAGTCATCAAGAGGCAGAGAAAATCCCTGACCCCGCCGGGAATCGAACCCGGGACAGAAAAACACCTTCTTCAATGGAATACGTGATTTCAACCTCTTCCTTAGCTGCGCTAACCTTCACTCGCATTTCAGTAGCCCAATGTGGCGTGGAATGTGATAAGACCTGCACCAAGGCGGCCAGACCTGACCCGTAAGGGGCCACCCGGCCAATGACGCCAAACGCCCATTCCATTTCATCGCCGTGAACTGCGGCGTACTATTTATAGGCATTTCATATTGTGTTTACAGCGCCATCTGTTAGCGGACTTTAAAAATAATTCCAAATTTCTGTATAAAATTCTTATAACTCTCACAATAAACATATCGCTTGCACGACTCGTCTATCGATTTTGATTTTCGAGACATTTAATTTTGAAATCAGGGACTCTTATGGTGGGCACCCTGTACGCATCTTTCACCCAAGATAGTGCGTCTCGATGTTCCGCGGGGTAGCCTCGCGGTTCGAGGCGCCATGTCACGGTCCGCGCGGCTCCCCCCCCCCCCCCCCCCCCCGTCGGAGGTTCGAGTCCTCCCTCGGGCATGGGTGTCGTCCTTAGCGTAAGTTATTGTAAGTTAGATTAAGCAGTGTGTAAGCTTAGGGACCGATGACATCAGCAGTTTGGTGCCATAAGGCCTTAGGACAATTTTCCAATTTTCCTCGATGTTCAGACCCGTTATGACCGTAATCACTGCCATAGGAGGCAGCTCCGGTGCTAAATTTCCTACTGTGTATCCCCCGCATCAAGTGAATATTTAAACCCGTATTCTTTCTACAGTACTGCACACTCACAACAAATAAAATTTCATTAAATACTTTGTTTACTGGTTCTGAAATTTTATTGACCAGCATTGTGTTTTGCTGGAAATGCTGATGCAGCAAGTTGCCGTCGCTTCATTGTATTAAGTTTTACGCTCATGTTTCCCTTTACGTCACGCAGTAGCGCTCTGTGGGCTCTTACCCTGGGCTGACAAGTCATAGGATAGCGATATGTACATGTACAGATGACGGTAGAATCTCATACAGAACGTATAAAAGAGCAGTGCGTTGGTGAAGCTGTCGTTTGTACTTAGTTGATTCATGTGGAAAGCTATCCGACATCATTATGACTGCACTATGGGAACTGACGGACTCCGAACCCGGGATGGTAGTTGGAACTAGAAGCATGGGACATTCCATTTCCGAAATCGTTGGGGAATTCAGTACTGCGAGGTCTACAGCGTCAAGAGTGTACTGAGAACAGCAAATTTCAGGCATTCCCTCCCACCGCGGACAACACTATGGTCGACGGCCTTCACTTAACGACTGAGAGCAGCGGCGTTTTGCGTAGCGTCGTCAGTGTTAGCAGACAAGCAATACTGCGTTAAACAACAGCGGAAATCAATGTGGGACGCACGACGAACGTATTCGTTAGTGCAGTGCGGCGAAATTTGGCGTTAGTGGGCTATGGCAGCAGACGACCGCTGCGAATGCCTTTGCTAACAGCACGACATCGCCTGCAGCGCCTTTTCTGGTTCGTGACCACACAGGTTGTACACTAGACGTCTGGAAGACCGTGGCCTGGTCAGATCCGTGGATCCAAGTTGTCAACAATGCACTTGTCTGGTCGTGGATTCATATTGGTGTGGGCTGTGTTTTCATGGAATAAACTGGTTGGTCTGGACGAACTGAACCGATCATTGACTAGAATTGGTTATGTTCGCTTACTTTGAGACTATCTGCAACTATTCATGGAGCTCATGTTCCCAGACAACGATGGAATTCTTATGGATGCCGTGTCACCAGGTCACAAATGTTCGCTAGTGATTTGAAGAACACGTTGGACAATTCGAGCGAATGACTTGGCCACCCAGATCGCCCGGCATGAATCCCATATAACATTTACAGAACATAATCGGGAGGTCAGTTCGTGAACAAAATCCTGCAACGGCAACACTTTCTCGATTATGGACGGCTATAGAGGAAGCTTGTCTCAATATTTCTGCAAGGGACTTCCAACGACTTGTGTCCATACCACGTCGAGTTGCAGCACTACGCCGGGAAATAAGGTCTTACACAATATTATGAGGTAACCCAAGACTTTTCTCACGTTAAAGTAAGTACTGACTAGTGGAACACGACAAGTGCCACAACCGGATCTCCCAGAAACTTCTCTCAGTGGAAGAGGAGTCAAAGTAAAGGACACACTTACTTTGGCTCGTATGCAGATAGTTGAGGATTTGTGAGAAAAAAACTGCCAAAGTTTTCGAGGTAATTTATATGTCTTTCAGCTAGTGAATAGTTCAGTCGAAGCGGCGGCACAGTTTCTGACATCGCCGTTTCACACACTTGCACCCCTGTTTAAAACCCGATTATTATTTCTATTTTTGTTTTTTATTTATCTCCCTATGTCCGAAGAAGATTGCTACTCGAATGTCTTCCATTGGATATTAAAATAACTCTATCCTTATTCGTCTACTAATGTGTGTCTGGTGAACGAATTAAAAAAAAAGAAACAATAAACGAATGAGAAGGCTATTTGAAAATGTTTTCGGTGAAATTCTTGTAGTATATCTTGATTCATAATTAATTGCAAGCGCCAGTTTTCGCCAAAGTGACCCGTTATGCGTGGTTTGCCTCGTAATTGTTACTAACGTGTGAAATCTTCGGCAGTGTTAACAACGTTTCTCTCCCGAGTGTTGACTCATATGGGGAAATGTCAGTGTGGCGAACCTGCCTGCGCGCGATGCTCGTGGCGTTCGAAGTTTCTGTGCTGCGAATGTTTCTGCCATCGCTATCACCCGAGGGAATACACTAAATCTTCCTGAAGAATAAACATAAGAAAAAATATAAGAACTGATATAAGAATGAAATATAGGAAAATGATAATTTAAAAGTATTGTAACTTCGGAAAATACCATACACGCATATTATATAATAAATGTATGACATAGGCAAGTCCAGTTGTATTTTTACAGTTAATGTAACACCTTTATGTCCCCCAACCCAATAAGAAATAATCTGATAGTAAACTTCTACGGACATTAGTAGACAAATAAAAAGTAAAAAATATAATAAATAAAAGCAGTAACCTGGTTTCGAATACGGTGGCAAAAGCGAGAGGCCGCGACGTTACCCACTGCGCCGTAATTTCGGCTCACATCATCGCACGCTAAAAGGAATCTAAGTTACATCGAAAACTTTGTCCGTCGTTTTCTTAGAAACGGTCGAGTGTTTGCGGATAAGCCAAGACACGTGTTCGCTTATTTTGACTCCTCTTCCATTACGCGAAGTTTCTGGGAAATCGGGTTGTGGCACTTACCGTTTTCTCCTCGTGACTGTACACTTTAATCCTCAGCGTCAAGTCTACTTATCGGGTTACAGAATGGTCGTGTTAGATCCTCCCACATCTATATGGACTGGGAAAACGTACTACTTGCATATTTTCCAGTTTTCAACCCATTACTTATCCACGCTAGGAATGGCACAGCGGGTTCACAACATTCCAGACACAGTTTTTCAAGGGAAGTGGTCAGTATATCGAAGTAAAATGGACTGGTAAACATCAGATTTCAGCAGGTGAAATGGCTCTGAGCACTATGGGACTTAACGTCTGAGGTCATCAGTCCCCTAGAACTTAGAACTACTTAAACCTAACTAATCTAAGGACATCACACACATCCATGCCCGTGGCAGGATTCGAACCTGCGACCGAATCAGTCGCACGGTTCCAGAGTGTAGCGTCTAGAACCGCTCGGTCACCGCGGCCGGATCAGAAGGTCAAAAGAGACGACCGTCTGGAGTTGGCATTTACAGTTCCGGTGCTTGGACAGGAGTCTGACAGCTGACTAGCGACCTGGGCGAGTGTTCAGGAACATATTTCGGAAGATATACTTCTTTGAAACTTGTTTCCCATAATTTATATGTATTAACTGTCATATTCCTATGCAATTTTAATCTCTGTCTCACTTAGACTATTACTTTTAAAAAATTAACTGATCACGAAGTTGACTTTTGCGAAACTGACCACTGGATATCACAGTAGTCGGAGCAATGGCCGACTTTGAGGAATGCACCCCTCCACTGTCCTGAACACATACAAAACCTTGATTTGGCCCTTCCTTTGCTATTCGAATGTTGCATGGATCTCCGCCCCACCCAACTTTGATCATATATGAAAATGGTATCTGTTCTTTCGAACACGTCTGAAAGAACAGATACCATTGGTGATCTTGCAGCTCTCGAAGAGTGAAATTAGAATGACATCCAGACCTTTAGCTGCTTACAGGCTTTGATAAATATCAGCGGGGACAGTTGAAAATGTATCCCCCGACCGGGGCTCGAACCTGGGATCTCCTGCTTACATGGCAGACGCTCTATCCGACTGGGGCATCGAGGACACAGAGGACAGCTAATCGTCTGGATTTCATTGTAATTTAATTCTTCAAGTGCTCCAAGATCACCGATGGTATCAGTTCTTTCGGACATATCCGAAAGAACAGATAGCATGTTCATATAGGTAAGGCCTACCGGCCAATGATCTTCTTCAGTGCGGATGCACTCACTTTGCTCAAACTCTTACGGGAATCGGTAGATTGACTGCCGCGAGTAATGAGTATAGTGGGCAGGGGCACTACAAATGCAGTGTGTGGACAGTAAGCTGGAAGTGTGGGTCTCACGGGGAGCGTACCAGAGATAAGTCCTTGCAGTCGCACACTCTTCTGTGTGCTCGATGCCTCAGTCGGATAGAGCGTCTGCCATGTAAGCAGGAGGTCCCGGGTTCGAGTCCCGGTCGGGGCAGACACTTTCAACTGTCCCCATTGATATTTAACAACGCCTGTAAGCAGCTAAAGGTCTGGATGTGATTGCAATTTTATTTAAGTTTTATCAGTCCCTCCAGGTCGTGAAACGCCATTTACTCCGCCTTACTTTCCGCATCCCTTTACCTTCCCCAACAAGGATCCTTTACCTCTCTTCATTCACAGCGAACACCTTCGAACACTCTGCTCCATCCGCAAACTCAACTCCAATGATCCTATCGTTTCCCATCTGCTTTGCAATCCTCACAAGCTGCACACCCCATGCATACTCTCCCAAAGAAACTTCTACCATCTCTCCCCTCCCAGGTCATGAACTCTGTCCCCAACACTTACCCATCCTGTCAGCTATAAATCCGCCCCACCCACTCCACCTCATCAGAGCTTCCTCTCCCTCCCCTTCTAATACTTCCTTATTCCACTTTTTCCCCATCTGCCTCTCTTTGACCATCCCCTTTTCCCCAAATCTTCCCTCTTCTGTCCCACCAGCCACTCCTACTGCACCAGTCCTCCATCCTTATACCACAACATTCCTGCCCTCCTCACCAGCCAACCCTTCCCATTCGACAACAGGCTCCCTAGCCCAGGGCAGGTCCTTCCAGTTTTTAGTGACAGGAAAATGCTACTTTTAAATATCGGTGTTCCGGCATCATGTTTTAACTGTTTTTAAATGTGCTCTTATTGTGTTTTACCTTTTGTTATTACTGTTTTTAGCTATCATCGCAAGAAGTCATACCTCTCGTATGTCTAAAAACTTCCGTCTTATATCTCACCTTTAAAAAGTTTTAAATTCGGAGTAAATATCTCCACTATCTGTCTCATGTTTTATCGTCTCATTTAAGTTTTTATTGTCAGTTGGCTGAAGAGCGGGTTGCCTGACAGCCCATCCCCACCGCCTATTTGAGGTGCGGGGAGGGGGGGGGGCGGGGCGGCGTTGAAATAACTGTAAAGAAGGAAAAAAAAGAATGAAAGTAGTCAGGGAGTATTGTGTTGTCTGTAGAGACACAAAACGGGTCGGTAAGGGAGTTAAGTCGCTTCAAACATGAACTAGTCGTTGGATGTCACCCGAGTAACAAATTCAACAGCGACATTTAAACCTACCTAAAGCTGCGGTAATTGTGGACTGGAAACGGGAAAGAATAAACGCAACTAAATCAAGACTAGGCGGACCTCAATTACGGACGCACAGGATGACTGAAAAATCAGAAGAATCACTCGTGATGTACCAGCAACCCAGCTACCACAATGACTGTGAATTGAGAGTTGAAAACAATGTGACACAGTGGTCGAGCAGCACATAATGAGCCACACGTTTCTGTAGTCAATGGTAAAAGCGCCATTTTGGGATGGTTTAAAGAAAGACGCCATTCGACTGTGGTTGACTGAAAACGAGTGATTCGGAGCGATGAATCACGTGGAACCTTGTGGCAATCCTGTGGAAGGACTTGGGTTTGGCTACAGCCTGGAGAACGCTACCTGCCACCATGTGTAGCTCCAACGGCGAGATACGGATATTACGGTGTGGGGCTGTTTCTCGTGGTCAGCGTGGGCTCCCCCATTGCGCTTAAGAAACCGCTAAATGCGGATGGATAAAACCACATTTTACTGCATTGTGTACTCAGGACAGTAGGGGAACTGTTCGGAGATGATGGTTGTATCATCATGACAACCCGAACCCAATGAAACACGTTTGGGATGAGTTAGAACGTCGTCTTCGCTCCAGGCTCCACCGTCCAACTTCACCACCGTCTCTGGTTTTGGGGTTTGTGGAAGAATTGGCTGTCATTCCTCTACAGACATCCAGACACCTCATTGATAGTGTTCGCTGTAGAATTCAGGCCGTCATAAAGGCGAAGGATGGGCAGACCCTATATTAATACCCACTGATAGGTGTGCGCATACTTTTGATCAGGTAGAGTATATGCATTCCCCCACGGCTTCCTCTTGAACAACCATCGTAATGTTCTCTAAATCCTCCTCCTGCTAACAAGCTGCGGTTTACAGGCATTACTTACTCCAGAAAGTTTTGTTTTTATTTGTGTACTGCCAGTGGCTCTTTCTAATGTAACATTACTGCCAGTTAGGCACAGCCGAACCCCTCTTCCCTTTTTGCTAGTTATGCGGAGTTGTGGATGACCTATATCCCGAGTCGAAACAGGTTGGCCGGCCGCGGTGGCCGAGTGGTTCTAGGCGCTTTAGTCCGGAACCGCGCGACTGCTACGCTCGCAGGTTCGAATCCTGCCTCGGGCATGGATGTGTGTGATGTCCTTAGGTTAGTTAGGTTTAAGTAGTTCTCAGTTCTAAGGCACTGATGACCTCCGATGTTAAGTCTCATAGTGCTTAGAGGCATTTGAACCATTTGAAACCGGTTGTCCACACAAAACATAGCAAGTCCCAGGCCGTACTTCTATGTGCCGCATGGAAAAGTCTGGCAAGCTGTATGCCAATGTGGCACTTTTATCATCCCCAATACAAGCGGTACCACTTAAGTGATAAAACTCAGCGATTGCAGTGTTTATTTGAAGTAATTGCTGTATGCGGATTAGTTGCATTCAGTATTACTCCATTCGTGACAGCATCAAAACCATTCATAAATCATGCAGACGGTGAAAAAAGCGTACATTATGGTTACACAATACCGACATCACTTGTCAGTATATGCATCGAGCGGTTGTGGTATTTCTGCTGTTGCACTCATACTCTTGCACCTGCTACGTGACGTCGGTCTGTGATTGATGACCTAAAGAGACTGGCAGTTAATAAGAGACCTGGGATATTGCACAGATAACAATATGTTAGTAATCGTGCATACGCCAGCCAACCAATGCCTGGATGCGTAGCACAGGAGGAAGTGTCCGCTAAGCTCACACCGAGCAAAGTGCCGCCATGGTCAAGACGTCGAGTCGCTTTCGCAGGAATGGTGGTAGAAAGTCAGGTCCGGATGGGCAGATTTAGTTTGTCCTTGGTTTCCCTAAACCGATTAAGGCAAATTTTGGAAAAGTTCCTTTGAAAACGACGAGGCCCATTTCCTTCCCCATCAAATCTAAGCTAGAGCTCCGTCTCTAATGACATCGCCGTGGACGGCACGTTAAACAAGATGTTTAAATAAAAGTATCACATGGTCCTGCAGGTGTTAGTACTGGTCAAAACAAGAAGAAAAGTTTTTAACTTCTCCCAGGTATAAATTTAATTCCTGTTTGAATTCTCAAGTCTATAAAACAAAATAATTAGGCACTTACACTTTGTAATCATACTCTGTCTGTCTCTCGATGACGAAGTCAGCACCTGGAATAAAATTTTTCTGACTCTGCGGACTTCCGGTGATCGTCGACTGTGAAAATTCTTAGAATAGTCAGAGTCACCGTGGGAAAACCGACTTGGGTGGTATGACGTACTCACTCTGCTGCTTGGGGGATCAGTGTCCAAGGTGTGTATTAATTTCCATAAAAGTGCAGAAATTAATCTCTCAAAATAGAGCGTCAGCGACCGTGGTGCAGGCTTTACTGATTTCCCAGGATACAAAGTTCCCTACGAGTTCCGACGCACCAAATGATGCTTCGAGCCACAGACAAGGAAGCAGCTAAAATAAATAATGAATTAAACGTATCTTTTCCATTCATGACATTATATTTTTCCGCAAATGATCTTCAGGCTACATTTCACGATACATCATACTCTGGTCTGCGATGAAATGTTATCATAATTAATCTAATTACAATCTGTATTCAAAATGGCCAATTCCAATAATGCCTCCAACTATAGATTCGCTGCGAAAATAAAGTAAGTCCACAGCACACGTGATGTTCCACATTATATCCACACAGTTTTTATATAACGAGTCAGTCTCTCCCTCTCTCGCACTCGTAATGTGTCTTTGATCCATGTACACCCTAGAGCCAAAGAAACTGGTGCACCTGCCGAGTGTCGTGTAGGGCACCCAAGAACACGAAGAAGTACCGCAACACGATGTGGCATGGGCTCGACTAATGTCTGAAGTAGTGCTGGAGGGAACTGACACCATGAATGCTGCAGGGCTGTTCAAAAAATGGTTCAAATGGCTCAGAGCACTATGGGACTTAACATCTGAGGTCATCAGTCCCCTGGAACTCAGAACTACTTAAACCTAACTAACCTAAGGACATCACATACATCCATGCCCGAGGCAGGATTCGAATCTGCGACCGTAGCAGTCCCGCGGTTCCGGACTGAAGCGCCTAGAACCGCACGACCACCGCGGCCGGCTGCAGGGCTGTCCATAAATCCATAAGAGTACGAGGGGGCGGAGATCTCCTTTGAACAGAATGATGCAAGGCATCCTAGATATGCTCAATAATGTTCACGTGTCGGGAGTTTGGTGGCTATCGGAAGTGTTTAAACGCAGAAGAGTCTTCCTGGAGACACTCCGTAGCAATTCTGGACGTGTGGGGTGTCGCATTGTCCTGCTGGAACTGCTTTAAGTCCGTCGGAATGCACAATGAACATGAATGCATGCAGGTGATCAGATACGATGCTTACGTACTTGCCACCTGTCAGAGTCGTATCTAGCTGTATCAGGGACCCCATATCACTCCAACTGCACACCATTACAGAGCGTCCACCAGCTTGAACAGTCCCCTGATGACATGCAGGGTCCGTGGATTCATGAGGTCGTCTACATACCCTTACACGTCCATCCGCTCGATACAATTTGAAACGAGACTTGTCCGACCAGGCAACATGTTTCCAATCATCAACAGTCCAATGCCAGTGTTGAAGGGCCCAGGCGAGGCGTACAACTTTGTGTCGTGCAGTCATCAAGAGTACACGATTGGGCGTTCGGCTTCGAAAGCCCATATCGATGATGGTTCGTTAAATAGTTTGCACGCTGACACTTGTTAACGGCCCAGCATTGAAACTTGCAGCAATTTGCGGAAGGGTTGTCCTTCTGTCACGTTGAACGATTATGTTCAGTCATCGTTGGTCCAGTTCTTGCACGATCTTTTTCCGGCCGCTGCGATGTCGGAAATTTGATGTTTTACCGAATTCCTGATATTCACGGTACACCCGTGAAATAGTCGTACGGCAAAATCCTAACTTGATCGCTACCTCGGATATGCTGTGTCCCATCGCTCGTCGACGACTATAACGCCACGTTCAAGCTCATTTAAATCTCGATAACCTACCATTGTAGCAGCAATAACCGATCTAAGAAATGCGCCAGATATTTGTTGTGTTATGTAGGAGTTGCCGACCGCAGCGCCGTATTCTGCCTGTTTGCATATCTCTGTATTTGAATACGCACGCCTATACCAGTTTATTTGGCGCTTCAGTGCAGATCATTTGTACTATTACACATAAACATTTGCACTAAAACAGAAACAGTAACAGAATATAGGTCATACTACAAGTTCAGACATGATAAATCTCAACATCTATACGGATGCGAATCAATCTGTCGCCTCATTCCCATCTGACTGTCAACACAAAAGAAGACGCTATAGGCAGAGCCGCGTGTGGTTACCGCACATGCTGACACATCCCTCGGATCTTCTTCGCTATGGGAGATAAGCTCTCTCACATGAAGATGCCCCCATTCATATGTATTGATCACACGCTGCTGTAACGTCTGCACGTTGCCGACGGATAGGCATATAGCTGTGCCCTTAAATGCCATGAACTCAATGGCTTCAGGTCAGGTGAACGTGGGACGCCACACTACCAGAGGAGCTCGACCAATCCATCACCCGTGAAATTTTGTGGTGATGTACTGTCCCACGATCCGTAGAAAATGGGGTGCTGCTCAATGGTGCGTAAACCAATGTCGTTGTCTTACTGCGAGGTTAGCGTCCCCCAATACCGCTGGTAATTCATCACGCAGAAATCGGTGATACACAGCGTCTGTTAATCTGTTTGGTAAAGTGTATGACGGCACGAGTTCTTATGCTGTTTTAAGTGTGTGTGTGATTTATAAGATGTAACATAGTTAATTTGCTCCGAAGGAAATTACCTCTTTACATTTTTCCGTCGACCGTGAACAGCTATTTGTACACACTACTTTTTTCCTCCATTTTTCCTTTATTGAATTTCGATTCCCCCCGAAGGGGCCAGGTTGGCAGCAGTTTAGTACGCTGATCTTGAGCCTACAGAATTCTTAAAACATAATAAGATAAGAAACAATAAAAGCAGGAGATAAAACGGTGAATTAAATTGTAAAACGGCGAAAATTGTGGAAAGTTAAAAATAAAACAAAGGGTAGGCGGTGCTAATAAAATACACAGGAAGCAGACAGGTAAAATAGTAGACCGACATTTAAAAAACATGGCGAGAGTGTGGTTTATGTTCGCAAGGGATATAAAAATCACACCCAGCTACAGTATGGTGTCAGTTCGCAACACTTCGGAAAAGACGCACAACACTTAACAATCACTGGAAACACAGCACTAAAAATTCGGCGCGAAAACACACCACAGCCAAGGGCAGATGGGGGGGAGGGGGGACCTGGACAGATGAGGGGGGAAAAAGGGGAGAGGAGACGAAAAACGAGAGGGGGGCGACGGAGGGAGAGGACTCATAACAGGGGGGGGGGCAGAGCAGACGAGAGGGAATGGGGAAAGGCAGAGTGGGGAAATGCAAAAGGTCTCGAGGGAGAGGAGAGGAGAGGAGAGGGTAGGCAGGGAAAAAACAGGATGGAAGGGGGGGAAGGGAGCCCAGGAAAAGGACAGAGGAAGGGAGAGGGAGGAGAGGATCAGAGTTGATAGGAGGGATAAATGGAGGGAGAGAGGGCATCATCTGGGAGTGGGAATTGGCGGAAGCCACCTTGGGAAAGGAGACGAAGTGTGTAGAGATAGAGGGTACGGAGGACACAACACTGAATGCATGGCAGGGGGCGGGTTTGGAGATGAGAGGAGCAACCAGGGGATCTACATCTACATCCACATTCATACTCCCCAAGCCACCTGACGGTGTGTGGCGGAGGGTGCCTTGAGTACCTCTATCGGTTCTCCCTTCTATTCCAGTCTCGTATTGTTCGTGGAAAGAAGGATTGTCGGTATGCCTCTGTGTGGGCTCTAATCTCTCTGATTTTATCCTCATGGCCTCTTCGCGAGATATACGTAGGAAGGTATGTTCTATAAAATTCAACAAAAGCCCGTACCGAGCTACTGAGCGTCTCTCCTGCAGAGTCTTCCACTGGAGTTTATCTGTCATCTCTGTAATCTTTTGTGATTACTAAATGATCCTGTAACGAAGCACGCTGCTCTCCGTTGGATCTTCTCTTCTATCAACCCTATCTGGTACGGATCCCACACTGCTGAGCAGTATTCAAGCAGTGGGCGAACAAGCGTACTGTAACCTACTTCCTATGTTTTCGGATTGCATTTCCTTAGGGTTATTCAAATGAATCTCAGTCTGGCATCTGCTTTACCGATGATCAACTTTATATGATCGTTCCACTTTAAATCACGTCTAAGGGAAATCAAGGTAGCGAGAGGTGTAGAGTATGCGGATATGTTTGAGGAATAGGTCATAGAGGATCTACGTGGGGGACGACTATTTTTCATACTTATTAATGCTTTATTATTTTACTGGTCTTATTTGGTCAACGAGAATAGAAGAGTCATCGTGCGAAATCTTCCTGGTACAGATTTTAATGTAATTATATGTAAGGCAGCTGTTGATTCCTACGTTGCTTAAATAACCAGCGATTTTACGAGGAGCGCTTCTCGGCTAGTTTCGGTAGAAAAAAATGCAGAATTTGTTGTGGGGCATCGTGGAATATTTCCGCTTTAGCCCCTCTAGTTTCATGAAGTTCCGATTGGTGGCGGCGCTATACATAGCATTCGAAATGACGTCTATAACGGAGATGCGTTCCAGGCAGAGAGTTGTCATTGACTTTCTTTCTGCGGAAAGCCAGAGTAACACAGATGTTCATAGACGTCTGCAAAATGTCTACACAGACCTGGAAGCAAACAAAAGCACGGCAAGCTGTTTGGAGAGACGACTGTCATCATTGCAACTAGGTTGCGCAGTCTTGTCCGATCTCCCGCGTGCCGACCAGCCACAGACAGCTGTGACACCTGCGGTGTTTGAAAGTGCGGCCACTCTCATCAAAGCATTACAACCAAACATCTTTCTGGTCAACTCAACGGCTCTGTGGTAGTGCTGACATCAACGTCAGCCAGTTGGGGTACTCAAAGGAGTGTGCGCACTGGGTTCCTCACTGCGAAACAGATCATAAAGAACAATGAAGGACCCTGTGTGCGCAGCTCCTGTATGACCTCATCCCCTTTCCCCACCTCCTCCTTTTCCTCTAACATCCTTGACACTGTTCGCAGGCTTGATCCCCCCCACCCCCTGGTTTCCTGCTTCCTCTCCACCCCCCGCCCGATGCCGCGCCTTCCAGCGCCTCCCCCTTCCAGATGATGAATTTCGACGTGACATTACCCTTCCCTTCAACTGTAACCTGGCCTTGTTCCCCCCCTTTTTCCTCTCCCCTCCTTCTCCAAGAGCGGATTTTCCTCCTTCCCTCCCTGAATCCCTACACCCCCTCCTTGGCGGTTTTCCTCTCCTGCCCCTTCCCTTCAGACCCCTCCTTCGGCGCGCCCCCCAACTCATCCCCCTTTCTCTCCCCTCCTCCTCGCCCCCTCTCCACCCCTTTCCACTTCTTCCCATTCCCTTGTCCTCACCCCCCCCCCCCCCCCTCCCGCCTTGCAGATCCTCCCAAGTTTCTATTCGTTATCAGTGTGTTACGTTAGTGTTGTATTTCAGTGCTGTTCTACAGTGTCATCTAGTGATGTGGGTTTTAATTGTGTGCTCGACCTGTTTTCCGACCATGGCAGTTCCTTCCTACGCCATCTGTCACGTGGCGGTTTTACTCATTCTACGGACTTTTATGCTCCGGCCGTACTTTGCCTGGTACCTTTTAATGTAGTGTGTGATTTTTTTGTGTAACATACTTTTTTAGATTTTTATACTCGATTTACAGTTTCCGCTTTGTATGTCTTCTTTGCTTCTGTTCCGGCTTTTTGTTTCTATATTCCACCAGTTATCTCCTTTATATTGATTTTAAATGTGTTCCTGTCTATTTATGTCTCTTGGCTGAAGAGCAGCGCTTATGCTGTTGCCAGCCCGCCCCTGATGGGGAATGGAAATGACAATAAAGGAAAAAAAAAACATGTGTGCGGAACTGCTTGCGTGGATGAGGGGGTTACTGATGCAGCCATGCGTTGGCTCGGACGTCGACCACTAGCGTGGTGCAATGCAAGCATACATGCCATCCTGATAAGATGGCGAGGCCGTCGCATTGAACGGAAATTATGTTGAAAAGTAGGGGTTTGCAGCCAAGAGAGTGTGGAATAATATAGTGTACTGGAATATTGATTAAAACCAACACGATTACACAAAAAAAGTATGTTGCATTACTCGCTGAACGCTCCTCCTATATTAATGCTGCGTAGCTACTTGTATTATCTTCTGGATAGCTCCTCTGTCCGATCAGACCTCAGAAGACCCAAACGTGCTGACCGACCGCCGTGTCGTCCTCGGCCGATAGCGTCGCTAGATGCAGGTATGGAGGGACATTGTTCAGCACACCGCTCTCTCAACTGTTGTCAGTTTTCGTGACTGGAGCCGCTACTTCTCAATCAAGTAGCCCCTCGATTGTCCTCACAAGGACTGAGTGCAACCCTCTTGCCAGCAGCGTTCGGCAGACCCACACAATGACCTCTCCAAGTGCTAGCGAATCCTGACAACGCTTAACATCTGTGATCTGACGGAAACCGGTGTCACCACTGTGGCAAGGCCGCTGGGATGTTCTGCATACAGATTAATTATTTTCAAATAAATTGAAAATGTTTCGTTCTCAGAACGATTACTTTTCTGATAACTGGGCATTGTACGTTTCGCTGAGAAATAACTTATATGTCCTTTCCTCTGAAGAAAGCAAAATAAACTACCACAAATTCCATCCGCTCGATACAATTTGAGACGAGACTCATCCGACCAGGCAACATGTTTCCAGTCATCAACAGTCCAATGCCAGTGTTGAAGGGCCCAGACGAGGCGTAAAGATCTGTGTCGTTCACTCGTCAAGGGTACACGAGTGAACCTCGACTCCGAAAGCCCATATCGATGATGTTACGTTGAATGGTTCGCACGCTGACACTTGTTGAATGCCAGCATTGAAATCTGCAGCAGTTTGCGGAAGGATTGCTCTTCTGTCACGTTGAACCGATTGTCTTCTGTCGTCGTTGGTCCCGTTCTTACAGGATCTTTTTCCAGCCGCAGCGATGTCGGAGATTTGATATTTTACCGGATTCCTGATATTCACGGTACACTCGTGAAATAGTCGTACGGGAAAATCCCCACTTGATCGCTACCTCGAAGATGCTGTGTCCCTTCGCTCGTGCGTCGACTATAATATCACGTTCAAACTCACTCACATCTTGATAACCTGCCATTATAGCAGCAGTAACCGATCTAACAACTGCCGTGATGTCTTATATAGGCGTTGCCAAGCGCAGCGCCGTATTCTGCCTGTTTACATGTCCTTCTATTGCCTTTATCAGTTTCTCTGGCACTTCAGTGTATAACATGTATATTGTCCAGTTAGGAACGTAATGACATGTCTGCACTATATGATCAAAAGTATCCGGACACCCCAAAATACATACGTTTTCCATATTAGGTGCTTGTGCTGCCACCTACTGCCAGGCACTCCATAACAGCGACCTCAGTAGTCATTAGATATCGTGAGAGAGCAGAATGGGGCGCTCAGCGGAACTCACGGACTTCGAACTTGGTCAGGTGATTGTGTGTGACTTGTGCCATACGTCTGTACGCGATATTTCCTCTCTCCTAAGCATACCTAGGTCCACTGTTTCCGATGTGATAATGAAGTGGAAACGTGAAGGGACACGCGCAGCACAAAGGCATACAGAACGACCTCGTCTGTTGACTGACAGACACCGACGACAGTTTAAGAGGGTCGTAATGTGTAATAGCCAGACATCTAACCAGACTATCACACAGGAACTCCAAACTGCATCAGGATCTACTGCAAGTACTATGACAGTTAAGCGGTAGGTGAGAAAACTTGGATTTCCTGGTCGAGCGGCTGGTCATAAGCCACACATCACGCCAGTAAATGCCAAACGACGCCTCGTTTGGTGTAAGGAGCGTAAAGATTTAACGATTGAACAGTGGAAAAACGTTGTGTGGAGTGACGAATCACGATACACACTGTGGCGATCCGATGGCAGGGTGTGGGTATGGCGAATGCCCGGTGAACGTCATCTGCCAGCGTGTGTAGTGCCAACAGTACAATTCGGAGGCGGTGGTGTAATGGTGTGGTCGTGTTTACTTGTTGTTTTGCGTGTCACTATCGCAGCACAGGCCTACACTGATGTTTTAAGGACCTTCTTGCTTCCCACTGTTGAAGAGCAGTTCGGGGATGGCGATTGCATCTTTCAACACGATCTAGCACCTGTTGATAGCGCACGGCCTGTGGCGGAGTTGTTACGCGACAATAACATGCCTGTATTATACTGGCCTTGACATTGTCCTGACCTGAATACTATAGAATACCTTTGGGATGTTTTGGAACGCCGGCTTCATGCCAGGCCCCACCGATCGACGTCGATACCTCTCCTGAGCATAGCAGTCCGTGAAGAATTGGCTGCCATTCTCCAAGGAACCTTCCAGCACCTGATTGAACGTATGCCTGCGAGAGTGGAAGCTGTCATCAAGGCTAAGGGAGGGCCAACACCTTACTGAATTCCAGCATTAGCTATGGAGGGCGCCACGAACTTGTAAGTCATTTTCAGCCAGGTGTGCGGATACTTTTGATCACATACTGTATACAATGGCTCGTTCCACATTATTTCGGCAGGAGACTCGATCAGGTAATGTGTGGAACCAACCGGGCCTTGCAGGCTGGCGCCCCATATGTAAAAGCGCCCCTGCAGACAGGACGTGAGCCCCCGGGTTTCCTGGCGCCACGCTTCCTCCTTCTCGGCTCGCCCGCTGGCTGGGACGGAGGAGTCAGCGACCCGCCGCCCGCCGCCCGCCGCCCGCGGCCTCGCGGCAGCCCGGGGCCGTCACAGACTTCCCTCCGCTGCTGCTCCCCTCCCCCTCCTCTACCGCCAAAGCGCTCGGAGCGCCGGCGCCTGCGCTGTGTGGTGTGGGAACTCCGGCCGTCTGCAGACTCAGCTGAGCGCGACCGCCGACAAGCGACCGCTCTTCCGTAGCGACTGCGGCGTCGCTGTCAGCCGCCTAATGCGGGGACCTTGTTCTTGTCACCGCGTCGCCGCTTATCGCGCGCATCAGATAGGCCCGGAGAGGCGATTCCACGCAGAGATTAGCAGCCGCTCGACTCCCACCGCTGCGCCAATTGTAATTAATAGATGAATCGAGTGTGCAGTCTGACGTCCGGTCGACGTCGTGATCGTTAGAGACGTAAGACTGCCGCTGGACGCTGCGTGACAATGCGAACAGATACTCAGCGCGCATTGCAGCCACACCATGTGATGTCGATGGAAGGGGGAGGGGGTGGTAATGCACCTAGGCACGCCTCTATGTAGCCCTATAATACAAGATTAATACAAAATCTTAAACATGGCTGCGATTCAGCGGCTGTATAAATTTGGAAGAGGTTGAAAAAAAAAAAAAAAACCAGCCAACTATTTGCAAACCAAAGGTGTACTTAGCCCTTGACCTAAGTTTCGATATTTATAAAAATATCATCTTCAGAAGGAGATGGGCCCCAAAAATGTATAAAGGGTAGTCCATTGACAGTGACCGGGCCAAATATCTCATGAAATAAGCGTCAAACGAAAACACTACAAAGAACGAAATTGTCTAGTTTGAAGGGGGGAAACCAGATGGCGCTATGGTTGGCCCGCTAGATGGCGCTGCTATAGGTCAAACGGATATCAACTGCGTTTTTATTAAATAGGAACCCCCATTTTTTATTACATATTCGTCTAGTACGTAAACAAATATGAATGTTTTAGTTGGACCACTTTTTCGCTTTGTGATAGATGGCGCTGTAATAGACACAAACATTTGGCTCACAATTTTAGACGAACAGTTGGTAACAGATAGGTTTTAAAATTAAAATACAGAACGTTTGAACATTTTATTTCGGTTGTTCCAATGTGATACATGTACCTTTGTGAACTTATCATTTCTGAGAACGCATGCTGCTACAGCGTGATTACCTGTAAATACCACATTAATGCAATAAATGCTCAAAATGATGTTCGTCAACCTCAATGCATTTGGCAATACGTGTAACGACATTCCTCTCAACAGCGGGTAGTTCGCCTTCCGTAATGTTCGCACATGCATTGACAATGCGTTGACGCATGTTGTCAGGAGTTGTCAGTGAATCACGATAGCAAATATCCTTCAACTTTCCCCACAGAAAGAAATCCGGGGACGTCAGATCCGGTGAACGTGCAGGCCTTGGTATGGTGCATCGACGACCAATCCACCTGTCATGAAATATGCTATTCAATACCGCTTCAACCGCACGCGAGCTATGTGCCGGACATCCATCATGTTGGAAGTACATCGCCATTCTGTCATGCAGTGAAACATCTTGTAGTAACATCGGTAGAACATTGCGTAGGAAATCAGCATACATTGCACCACTTAGATTGCCATCGAAAAAATGGGGGCCAATTATCCTTCCTCCCATAATACCGGACCATACAATAACCCTCCAAGGTCGCTGATGTTCCACTTGTCGCAACCATGGTGGATTTTCCGCTGCCAAATAGTGCATATTATGCCGGTTTACGTTATCGCTGTTGGTGAATGACGCTTCGTCGCTAAATAGAACGAGTGCAAAAAATCTGTCATCGTCCCGTAATTTCTCTTGTGCCCAGTGGCAGAGCTGTACACGACGTTCAAAGTCGTCGCCATGCAATTCCTGGTGCATCGAAATATGGTACGGGTGCAATCGATGTTGATGTAGCATTCTCAACACCGACGTTTTTGAGATTCCCAATTCTCGCGCAATTTGTCTGCTACTGATGTGCGGATTAGCTCCGATAGCAGCAAAACACCTACTGGGGCATCATCATTTGTTGCAGCTCGTGGTTGATGTTTCACATGTGGCTGAACACTTCCTGTTTCCTTAAATAACGTTACTATCTGACGAACGGTCCGGACACTTGGATGATGTCGTCCAGGATACCGAGCAGCATACATAGCACACGCCCGTTGGGCATTCTAATCACAATAGCCATACATCAACACGATATTGACCTTCTACGCAATTGGTAAACGGTCCATTTTAACACGGGTAATGTATCACGAAGCAATTACCGTCCGCACTGACGGAATGTTATGTGATACCACCTACTTACACGTTTGTGACTATTACAGCGCCATCTATAACAAAGCGAAAAAAGTGGTCCAACTAAAACATTCATATTTCTTTACGTACTACACTAATATGTAATAAAAAATGGGGGTTCCTATTTAAAAAAAACGCAGTTGATATCCGTTTGACCTATGGCAGCGCCATCTTGCGGGCCAATCATAGCGCCATCTGGTTTCCCCCTTCAAGCTAGACGAGTTTCGTTCTTTGTAGTTTTTTCGTTTGATGCTTATTTCGTGAGATATTTGGCCCGGTCACTGTCAATGGACTACCCTGTATAAACGATTACAAAACTATTCTTAGATTCTTAACAAAATACTAATAATACAAAATATTTCTGAGGTAAGCATGCTCACTTGTTAGATCACATGGTGGTAAATCAGCTGAAGCTAAGCGGCTCTTGTCAGATATAAAACTGATGTAAAAACCAGAAACATCGCGTGCCATGGCTTGAGACAACACTTAGGTTACATTCATCGTATGTGAGCATAAATTATAACAGGAGTCTATAGAACAAAATATTTGCATGAAATAAGTACTCATCATGCCAGAGACAAAGGCCAGCTGTTCCAACAAGCGATAAGGAAAAATTGGGTTGCAGAGGACGCTAAATACATGGGCGTAAGAACTACGCCTTGATTGGGTTAAGTAACAGCATTTTATATTAAATTTAGAAAAAAAATGTTCAAATGTGCGTGAAGTCTTATGGGACTCAACTGCTAAGGTCATCAGTCCCTAAGTTTACACACTACTTAACCAAAATTATCCAAAGGACAAACACACACACCAATGCCTGAGGGAGGACTCGAACCTCCGCAGGGACCAGCCACACAGTCCATGACTATTAAATTTAGAATGAAAATTTCTTCCACACGGCTACCAATAATGCAATAAATTCATAGGTATACATGACGTATATATTCCCTAATACATTTGTTGACAGAGTAATAGTGTACCCAAATTCGGTGTCCCTTTATCAGTGGGCGAATACACGTGTGCATTTATTTTGACGTATGCTGAATGTAATCTGGCTGCTGTCTTAAGCCATGGCATGTGATGTTTCTTGTTTTTTTATATCAAATTTATATATGACAAGAGCCGCTTGGCTTCAGCTAATGTAATTTACCGCCGGCCGGTATGGCCGTGCGGTTCTAGGCGCTTCAGTCTGGAGCCGCGTGACCACTACGGTCGCAGGTTCGAATCCTGCCTTAGGCATGGATGTGTGTGATGTCCTTAGGTTAGTTAGGTTTAAGTAGTTCTGTGTTCTAGGGGACTGATGACCATAGATGTTAAGTCTAATAATGCTCAGAGCCATTTGAACCATTTTTTTTTTTTTTTTGTAATTTACCACCATGTAATGTAACAAGTGGGTACGCTTATCTCGCAAATATTTTCTATTATTTTTATTTTGTTATGTATGTAATTATAGTTTGTAACCGTTTATATACACTTTTAGGGCTCGCTTCTTCTGAAAAAGACATTTCTCATAAATATCGAAACCTAGGTCAAGGGCTAAATAAAGCTATGGTTTACAAATGATTTGGTCTATTTTTCCAACCTCTTCAGAAGTGTAATACACTTTCTTATTCCGTTTTCCATTGATGACATTCACTTTTCATGTTCTGCAGTCTTTTTCCTAAATTGGAAAAAGTACTCCGGAAAATTAATGTTTTTTTCAAATGTGAAAAAATGTTCCAAGGAGCAACATCGTCTTGTAGCTAGGAACAAAAATTCTGTTGAAATTTAAAAGTGTTGCAATCGAGAAAATCTTGTCAATACTGTGGTTGATAGTCTGCCCCTTACATTATTACTCTGCTACACACCTATAATCAGTACCTAAAATCAAATTAATTGAAGTTAAATATATTTTAAATGCATTTTCAAATAGAAGCCATTCGAATCTTACCGCAAATTTCCATTTTCCACACGTGTACAATTGTTAAGTCATTAAAGAAACTAAGTTCATTTGCAAATATCTCGTATACTATTGCAGAAGAGCTTCTTCCGTTTCAAGGTACAAGATGCTAAACGACCGATGAAGTGTGGCTCAACCGTACAGACGTTATACAGGGTCTCCAGTGCTTCCTCTGCCAGAATATAAAAGAAAAGGATGGACAAAAGAATAAATAAAAATGGCCCACCGTGCATAGCTAATTTTAAAAATATGCAGAATTTTCTCGCCATAAAATTCTGTAACTGAAGAATTATCAGCAACTTCCAGATGACTTTAATTACGCAGCATTTCCATGTGTAGATATAAGATTGGTAAATTTGTGGTAAGAATTTATGGGACCAAACTGCTTAGGTCATCCGTCCCTAAGCTTACACACTACTTAATCTAACTTAAACTAAGTTACACTATGGACAACACACACACCCATGCCCGAGAGAGGACTCGAACCTCCGTTGGGGGGGGGGGGGGGGGGTGATCCGCGCAGACCGTGACAAGACTCCTGAGACCGCACCGCGTGGCTGTGCAGATCTGAAACAAACGCTGAACCTCATCCAAAAAAAAAAAAAAAAAAAAAAAAAAAGGATGGACTATAGAACGTGCCGAAAATTGCATAGCACGCATTCTTTCAAGTGATTCTAAAATAATTGACTAGACTGAAACACCGACCCGGTAACGTAATGTGTCCCTAGGTAGACCATCCTCCAGGTACAGCCGTACCACTGTCAATCCACCCTTTCTTATTCCAGTCGGGAAGAGCTAATGTTCGTAACCCTCCGTGTGAGCGGGAATATGCCTGATTTTACAGTAACAGTCTCTTCGTGACATATGCGTAGGACTCTTCTAGCAACGTACGGAGACTAACAGAGAGTCGAGTTTTCCTCGCTATGTATGCGAGTGGAACAGGAAAGCAAATGACTACCAGTTGTACAAGGTATCCTCCGCCATGCGTCATACGGTCGTATGCGACGTACGTAGATGTAGCTGTAGACTTAGTAAGGGATCCAGTCCGACGAACAATATTCAAGTGTCGGTCGAAAGGGGAGCGATTTTTCCTTTTTTTGTGATAACGCTACGCTTCTTGAGCAGTCTTCCAGTGAATCTCAGTTTCACATCTACCTTTCCTACGATTAGTTTTGCTTTAATTGCCCCATATTCTTGCTCCAGATACGAGAGGACTTCAAAAAGTAAGTTACACTTTATTATGGCATGTCAAGTAGATTTTAGAGAACACTGTACTGTACTTCAAAGTGATACAAACACATTACACTATTTTTCCACATGGTCATCAAATTCGTATAAACAACGGTCCGACCGCTCTACCACTCGTCTCCTTGGTCTCGTGGCCATTCGAAAACCACTTTCAGAACGTCCTCGTCAGTGAAAAATCGCTTCCCTCCCAAATGCTTGTAGTTTCAGCTTGCCGAAAAGACTGAATGGGACGGTGGTACCTCATCAGGACCTTCGGATCAGCATCACGTAGGTCTGAACGACCTTGGTCAAATTGTTCGTACCAAGTCGGTGCAGCTGGACGCACATTGAATTCGCTCCCACATCTGCATATCTACATATATATACTCTGCTAGCCACCAAGCGGTGGGTGGCGGAGGGCACAATTCGCGCCAAAGTCATATTCCACCCTCCCTCCCCCCATGTCTGAACGCCTCAGTACGAGCTCAAATTTCCCCCCTATCTTTGAACTTTGAATGGTGCTGATCATTGCGCGATTTGAAAGTTGTGTGGTAATAATATATGCTCTACATCCTCGGCCAAGTGAGCAGCCCTTTACCTGCCAGGGTAGTCGAGAGCGCTAACGCGCTGCTTCCTGGACTCGATTAGGGACGCCGGCCCCGAATCGAATCCGCCTGGCGGACTAACGACGAGGGCCGATGTGCTGGCCAGCCTGGATGTAGTTTTTCGGCTGTTTTCCACATCCCACTAGGTGAATACCAGGCTGGTCCCCACGTTCCGCCTCAGTTACATGACTCGCAGACATTTGAAACACGTTTGCGCTATTCCATGGATTACACTTCACACAGAAAGGTTGGGGTACACACATTCCATCCTGGGGAGGGGGGGGGGGGAGTACAGGGTGGCGACAGGAAGGACATCCGGCCACTCCTTAAAATTAACACGCGAAATCCAGTTAACCATAACAGCAGACCCCGCCAGTCGGGATAAATGCTTGGAAAGAGAGAGTGAGCAGCCCCTTCGTTTAGCGCGTCGTCTATCTGCAAGTGTGACCCACTTCAAACTTTCTATGAGATTTGTAACGCTCTCGCGATGGCTAAATGTAGCAGTCACGAATCTTGTCGTTCTTCTTTGGACATTCTCAATCTCTTGAATCAGACCCAACTGGTAAGGGTCCCACACAGACGAACAATACTCTAAGACTGGACGAACTAAAGTATTATTAGCAATTTCCGAGTTGAAGGACTGCATCGCTTCAGGATTCTACCAATAAACCGCTATCTAGAGTTCGCCTTACCCGTTACTTGTGTAATCTGATCGTTCCATTTGAGATCATTTCGAATAATCACACCCCTAAAACTGTGCTGATTTTGGCGGATGAACTTCTCAGAGTCTAGAAAGGTCATTATGTCTGAATACAAAATATGTTCGATGATTCTACAACAAATCGATGTCAGTGAAATTGGCCGATAATTATGCGCATCCAATTTTCTACCCTTTTAATGGATTGCTACGACCTGGGCCTGCTTCCAGTCCCGTGGAACTTTCCACTCTTTCAATGATCTCTGATAGATGATGGATAAGAATAGTGCTATATTTGTAGCATAGTCAACATAAAATCTTAGGTGGATTCCGTCTGGGCCAGATGCGTTCCTGGCGTCTTAGGAACCTAGCTGTTATGCATCTCCAGATACACTAAACACTGTGTAAGGCATCCTTGCGTTTGTTCGACAAGTGAAAGGGGGAATGGTGCTCCTCCGTGTATCACCAGAATTTTACGGTGAATCAGCGTGCAGTTTAGACGTTTTGCCCACAAGTATCGCACTACCCAGCGCACTTCAGCTTTAGAGTACATTTGCAGTTGCCACGCCATTTCACTCGCACAGTGTGCTGTACCACACCAAAAAATATCTGCAGGAAGCCTGCACACGTGGTCTCTTCTGACAATGTGCCACTCTTGATGTGGAATGATCTTTCCGTCGCACGACATGTGTAACTTACTACCTGAAATACGTGGGTATTTCATGGATGTATTTGCTTCAAGCAGTTGTTCGACAGTTGTGTAATGGTACAATAACGGATCGTTACGTTTATCTATGCGGTACTTTAATGTTAAAACTGTCCAGGACTTCTCATAACTTTCCGCAAGTAGAGCTGAACGTCTCCACAATGAGGTTGCTAAAGTGCTACAGTATTGCAACCAACATATGTATGTGAAAGACATTTTTTCGATTATGAAACTAAATGAGTGACGATTACGTGGCAACATGAATGCGAAAATCTGTGAAACTGTCTACGTCTGTCGTATGTTGACAATATGCACCAGATAAAAATTATATTATGTCTTCAGTGCGCCAAAAATAATTAAATAATACTGGAAATTAGTTTTGTTTTTCATCTGCAGTTTTGAGAGATGTGTTATATGAAACCAAGTCGTGCGACGTACATTGCCATTTAAATGCGTTGCATGGGCGCGGCTCGCGAGCCCAATTCTTGGTCACCCCTACTGTAAATTGTGCAGAAGTGAATACTTTTTACTGCTACCATACGGTAAAGTCTGTTTCTGCTCCATTCCCAAATAGAGTGTTCGAAGAACGACTGCTTCTGCATCCCTGTGCGAGCTAATTTAATCTGCACGATCTCAATTGGACAGTTACGAATGGGCCTGAACATTCTTGATTTCTTTGCTGAACGTCTTGGATTTTTCCAAGGACGTTCTGGAGGGGGTGTACGGCGTCTTGCTTCCAGCTTTGCCAGATAACATTATTCAATATTGCTGTTACAATCTCTCCCCCTGTCCAACAAGCCTGTGACCATTTGCGCGCCGGCCGCAGTAGCCGAGCGGTTCTAGGCGCTTCAGTCCAGAACCGCGCTGTTGATACGGTCGCAGGTTCGAAACCTGACTCGGGCATGGATGTGTGTGATGTCCTTAGGTTAGTTAGGTTTAAGTAGTTCTAAGTTCTAGGGGACTGATGAACTCAGATGTTAAGTCCCATAGTGCTCAGAGCCATTTGAACCATTTGTGCCATCTTCCCCGTATTGTTTTTCTTTTCATAGTACTGCTAAACCAGCCAATTTGCGTGCCATATTGTATGACATAGTATTAAAAAATTATTTTTAGCTTGGAATACCAAGTCTTAGTTCTTGCAACATCAGTAGCTTTTTATAGAAAAATAAGGATGTTGTGCACACGTCAGGGTCACTTGACAATCGCCATGCTACATTTTGTACACTAGAAAATTGTTATATTTGTGCTTTGAATAACGTGTGCGTCAGCATCAGCTGCGTCAGAAACAGAAAAGAAATGTCATGAGAAAATGTCATTAAAAACGTTAAGTGCTTAATTTTTAGTTTCTCTGTCTCAGGTGGCAGATATGAAAAAAAGTTATACTGCCTATGCCTGTGTCCATAACACACATCATTCCTTAAAATTAGGTACTTAGCTTTGAGTGCTATCAATCACTGAATAAAGAAATGCCACTTTAAGCCCAGTTACGGGCTCTGTCATCGTCTAGTCGAAGTGTTTCTCTACTACCTTAACTCGTTTGCTACGCAATCTACACTCAGTGCTCTGTCTTTCAAAAATGTTGATAATTACGTCAAGCAGTATGCTTTGTGATCTTCTGATGCTAGTGGTCAGACACTGGAGGCTGGTCATTCCAATTCTCTTCTGCCCACTCAGACTGAGATTTTCCGTTAACTCACTCGAGGAAAATGCCTTAATTTTTCCTTCGAGAAAGATACGACCTTTATTCTTATCCATCCCTCCCCTGTGCGAGTTTGTGCTCCACTCCTAATGACGTCGCCGTCGGCGAGACGTTGAACTGTGATGTTCCTTCTTTATTTCGACAGCGCCGTTCCTAAGAAGTCATTTGCAGCAGTAACGTCTATTATCCCACACAACAAAGGCTTTATGTTCTGTTTTAAGTCTTTCTGGTGTTTTATGTAGAATCTGGAAAGATCAAGATTGTGTTTTTAAGACCTATTGATACTCATCGTTCGCCACATTCTTTATTATTACGAATCACGTTTCTCAAAGCCTTAAGAACTTTGATAAATCTCTCTTTAAATGTATAGATTGTTTTTATTAGCCAGTCCAAAGCACTGGATTTGGCCTCTATAGCGTTACCTGGGAAGTGTACACCGAGAATTTTTTAAAATCCTTCTACCGTAGTATCCGATGCCTGTGCAATGATGCAACTAAGACCACTACGCACCAAAATACGCCAACCAAATAACACACCAGCTATTGCTAAATGGGAAGCCCAGCCATAAATCCAAAGCACCAAAAGTACAAAGAACTGAGCAAGAGGAGAATAACTGCTTTACGCTCCCATTCACGATGGTTGAATTACAGATGGCTATTAAACAGAGTAAAACGGTAAGTGATTTGGCTTGTACGATGAACGAACTGAGCAAATTAATCACTTTGGATTAGCAACATAGAAATTGCTTCTCTTTAAATTCCAAAGATATGGCAGAAGAGCCGAGCAATTGCTATTTTGGGAACTGGTAAAGAAGGAAACAGTCAAAAGAATTTTAGACCAATCGCACTACTGTGTCACCTTTACAAACTGCTAGAGAGAATGATTTTAAACCGTCTCTTATGTTATTGATCCCTTGCTTATACCTCAGGAAGCTGGATTCCGCCCTGGTATTCGTGGACTTGACAACAGCGTACGATACCGTCAGCTACCAGTTAGCATTAAACAAGGTCTACAACCTGATCAGCGATTTCAGCCTCACCAGGCTCATCATACATGTTCTGCAGAACCGAAGATTCTTCGTTGTCGTCGAAGAACAGCGTAGCCGATAGAGGCTGCATAAAAACGGCCTTCCCCAGGAAAGTTTGTTGGCTCCAGTTCTGTATATAACGACCAGTTGCAGGAGTTGGTTGTATTCTGATGATATCGTTCTGGCAACTCAAAGCACAAACTTCAGTTCAGTAGACTTCACTATAAAGAGTGTTCTTGAAGAGCTATCAAAATACTGCAGAATAAACCAGCTTAAACCAAACCCATCAAAGACACAAGTGTATACTTTCCATCTGAGAAATAGGGGAATCACACGGAAGTTAAAGATAGAATGGTTAGGCGTTAAACTGGAACACTGTGACGCTCCAAAATATCTAGGAATAACACTTGACAGATAAAGTTCAAAAACACTTAATGATTTTAAAGTCAAAAGTCTCCACCAGGAACAACTTAATGAGAAAACTGGCCGGATCACAGTAGGGCAGTCAAGCTGAAACCATCCGAACTTCTGCAATGGCACTATGCTGCTCCGTCGCAGAGTATGCCTCTCCTGCTTGGTATAAGTCAACACATGCCAAACACGTGGATATTGCCCTAAAAGACGCATGCAGAACTATAAGAGGCTGCCTTGAAGTCAAAACCAGTCGAATGACTCTACCACCTTGCAGGAATTCCACCACCTCCTGTTCGAAGAGGAATAGCAGCAGACATGGAAGTCATTTCTGAAAGTATTCGTATGGAGTGTAGCCATGTATGGAAGTGAAACATGGACGATAAATAGTTTGGACAAGAAGAGAATAGAAGCTTTCGAAATGTGGTGCTACAGAAGAATGCTGAAGATTAGATGGGTAGATCACATAACTAATGAGGAAGTATTGAATAGGATTGGGGAGAAGAGAAGTTTGTGGCACAACTTGACCAGAAGAAGGGATCGGTTGGTAGGACATGTTCTGAGGCATCAAGGGATCACCAATTTAGTATTGCAGGGCAGCGTGGAGGGTAAAAATCGTAGAGGGAGACCAAGAGATGAATACACTAAGCAGATTCAGAAGGATGTAGGTTGCAGTAGGTACTGGGAGATGAAAAAGCTTGCACAGGATAGAGTAGCATGGAGAGCTGCATCAAACCAGTCTCAGGACTGAAGACCACACACAACAACAACATGGAAAGAACGAAACCGGAGCAGGAAAAGACGCATCCCATGCATGAGCGACAACCCTACCCACAACGACTAAGGTCAAGGGAAAGTTCCCCCAGAACATCGGAGAAACTAACAACCACTGATGGAGAAACCAGGCTGCAACTATGGAGGGCTGAGACATCCCACACTCCTGCTTGGAAAAGATTTTCAGAATATTTACCCCCTGCTCATGATGACAATAGGCCAGTCTGAAAGTCCATGAATAGGCTGAGATCAGGAGTGGGTAAATCACGTGATAACCTGGCAAAATGGGGATACATCGAATAAAATAAAACCCATGTGACTGTGGGAAAGAACAAACTGTTCAATATGTGCTCCAGCGTCGACTGTGTCCAGCCACCTGCAGAGAAGGTGACCTACACCAGGCAACAGAAATTCACTACAAGTGGGCAAATTTGGTCAAAGACTATATAAACTGTGTTGATGTGTGTTTTATGTATGTTTCTGACACGAGAATAGTAACCGTAGTATGCTGTGACCAAAATAATTTGGTGATACTGTTATTTGTTTTGAAGTACAAGGCTCTTTCTTAATTACCCTCTTAGCTTTCACATCGCGTTTAAAAAAATTTAAATTACGATTTGATTATTTTTTGCACGTCGCTGTATTCGCCACTCGTGACGGATGCTTCGTTATAGTCTTGGCCGACACACTTGCTTACATCTAGTTCCTTTCATTCTACGTATTTAATCAATTGATGCTCGTATGCTAACGCAGAATTATCTTTGAAATAAGTGATCTGCGTATTTTTACGTCATAATAATTTCCAAAACAATGTGTTATTTTTTTAACGTTGTGAAATCAGTGGATAGTTTGCTTAATTGTACTTTCCGTATATCCCCTTAAACAAACATACCGCGCGACATGACGCAGTTCTCAACAATACAGGGGTCACTGAAGCGACCGGCGCCGTTGCTTAGTAACAGTCTGAGACAAGGCAATTGGCGAGCAGCGCGAGTGTGTCTTTTCTAAGTCAGCAAAAACGTTAAGAAAATCGCGAAATGCAGTAGAAGAGCGCTCCGTCGGCAGCAGTCAGAAGGTAAGCCAACGACAATCTCAGTTTCGCCTGTCTGTGGTCTGTGAAATCTTAAACAAGAGTCGAATCGACTGCGTCTTTCTGCGGGCGTGTATCATAAATTTGGTAATTTCCATGAATGATTGCCTATCGAAGTCGTGGTGTCCAAACGATACATATGGAATGTGCGCTCCTAAATTGATCATGCGACTCTGGTGGCGGGCATTATGTGTATGTTTACGGCGGTCACTACAGCAACGACAAAAGAATAGCGTTACAGAAATACTTGTAATAGTGGCCGAATCTTTCTGCTTCGAGTGCCTTGTGGACTGAAACCTGTCTGTAGTGACTTCACTACCAGGCAGTATGAAGTGCTTTATCAGACGCACTATAGTGACCTTGTCTCTGGACAGTACTCTGACAACGAATCACTTCCGGGACTCTGACAACGAATCACTTCCGGGACTCTCGTTATATTCCACCGAATACCCAAATATGATCAATTTCACTCTTTGAAGGTCGTCCTCTCTGGTTCTTCCTTCTTGCTAGGTGACATTCGTCCACTTCAACAACTTTACTCGGTCCACCAATTGGTACACTGTCGTTCGTCACTATTGCATAACACACTTCTCTGCAAAACCCGAAATTGTCGCACACGGTATTAGCACATAAGTCAGTTTCTGATGCTGGTTGCTTGCACCGTGTAATCTCGAATCCAGTATGATGGAAGAATTACGCTGGTCTGGATGGATAATTTGGAAGAGTCGGACCATGTATTCTTCCTGATACTCGTTCGTTTTCCGCAGTGTCCGCAATAAAATTGTAACGGTATTTCTCCATCGAAATTCTTTCACGTAGTTTTACACACTTCGCACCACCACAGCCTACACAGTCCCTCCTTTCCTCGTCCGGTAGTATTCCGTATTTGCGACAAAAAGTCCAACAGTTTTCTACACTGGATAAGCAAGGAATTAGATTTTTCCACGTTAGAGATTCCGCCGAAGAAACGTCAGGAACACCAGACATCCCACTGATTACCGCGTCTGGTTTTCCCTACCAACTCACATATAATTCGCGGAGGTACGTAATTTAGAACAACTAAGGGAACGACGGAAAACTTATAAAAATGACAATCACAAATAACTGATCACAACGCCCGCCACCAGAGTCGCATGATCGATTTAGGATCGCACGTTCGATATGTATCGTTTGGACCACGTGACTTCTATAGGCAATCATTCTTGGAAATTACCCATAAATTCTAACAGGCATATGTGTTTAATGAATATGGGATCTTCGGCGCTGAAGTTACAGTCGAGTAATTTGATTCTCCAAACAAGTCATCCAAACTGTTTATCAGGGTTTGTCTGAAGCAGTTTGTGTTGCACTGGCAAGAATTTTATAAATCTTGTAATCAGAGTGTAATTCAAACACAACAAAACAGACGTTCTTCTACGAGGTTTCAGTGCTAAGTGATCGTTGTATTAGCTCGTATAGACGCTGTACAACAAGCCGAGTGTGCTACCATAGTGTCTACAGACAAACGTTTTTAATATAAATGCACATACATAATCCATATAATAATTTTTTATCATTTTTCAAGGGGTTAAAGGTGAACTTCAAAAAACTAATTTGGCTTGTAAATCGTGGAAGAACGATGAAAATTTGGTGGACTGATAAGGTAAGGAATGAGAAGGTCCTCTGCACAATTGATGAGGAAAGGGATATACGGAAAACACTGAGATGAAAGGGTTGGCACAGGGGAGGAATTCGTGGATGGCCGCGACAAACCAGTCACAAGATTAATGATGCAAAAATAAATCATAGGCGTCCTATAAACGGAATTAAATGCAGTTTCAAATAGTTGTTTATGCTTACGTGAATTAAATAACGTGGGTCAGCTTTCGTGTCTGTGCCGGTGAACTTCGTATCCTCAATCCCAGCACAGCGCACCGACGTTTTCTTGTTTTTTTGTTTTGTTTTGTTTTTTTCTTTTTTGTCACTAATGGTTACTGAATTAGTATAGATCGCTAGGATTCTATTTGCTGATGTGTACTTTCTTTTCGCTGACAGCTCTGGCTATCAAACCTGACGCTATAGTCGTCATTGTTTAATACCGTGTCTCATTTCGGTGATCTCCTGATTTGACACAAGAAGTATTAATAGTTTATTCTAAGAAGACTCTCGGAGCAGTGGCTCACAGGCGTAGCTGTTCATAAGTCTGTGTATTTCTTTAGACTGGTACTCATTTGTTTCCGATCCCTACCAGTTTTAGCTTTCAATACCGTGTGCATAAAACATCTTCATTAAATGTATCAATAAATTTAGTCCATATCAAATTCAGCTGTTATTGGTTTTTTCGCCGTAAGATTACTGCAATTAATTAAAGAGCGTTTTACACCGGACGCGTTTCGCTTTTATTTACGAAGCATCTTTTGTGGTAAATAAAAAAAGAGGGAATTACGTCTGGTGGAAAATACTCCTTAATTAATTGCAGTAAGCTTACGACGGAAAAATCAATAATAACTGACTGCTGCGAAAGATTAACATCCAAATAAACTATCATTTCAATCTGAATTAAATTAACTTACACAGACGCACTGAACACAGCGTCATCTGGTTACTAAGGCTGAGTAAATTATTCGCATTTCTGACGTCATTTCCAAAACCATCGTTAATACAGGCGAAGATTTTACTTGACTGATCGATTTTACTAAGTTTTCGATTTTTCCTTTCCATTTTAATTTTTCCTTTTTCCTTGTCGTTTCTTTCTTCGGGCTGCTCAGCCTCGGGGAATGATCCGGTTGCAACAGCCTGGTTAAGTTAACATCTACATCTACACACATGCTGTGCCCGCCACCGTACGGTGCATGGCGGAGGGTACCACGCACCACTTTTAGCCCTTTCCTTTCCTGTTCCACTAGCAATAGAGCTATGGAAGAACGACTGTATAAAAGCGTCTGTGCACGCCCTAATTCCTCTCATTTTATCTTCGTGTTCCTTAGGCGAAATCTGTGTTGACCGCAATAGAATCGTTCTGCAGTCAGCCTCAAAATCCGATTATCTTAATTCCCGCAATAGTTCTTGTGGTATCGTCGAAAGATCGCGGAGCACACACGGAAGTCGTTAACGCGAATAGTTATCACAGACTTTAGCGAGGGCTAGCTTCAGTCCGCAAAGCCAATGGGAAGGACTACAGAAGACACGTCCTCCTTGTCAGTGTAGCAGCGCCGTCGTACTGAGCTCAATATAGTGCCGACCATGCAAGAGCTCTGCTCCAGTTCGAGACCTCAACTGCAGCTATGACCATCGTAGTGTAGGACCAACGAGTACTTGAAGTTTCTGATGAAATGTACCGTTGTAAATGTCGGACATCATACCTCAAGAGTAGAGTTTTGTACTTAGTGCATCACTCGATGTTTTCATAGAGAATGGCAAAAAAATGGTTGAAATGGCTAAGCACTATGGGACTTGAGGTCTGAGGTCATCAGTCCCCTAGGCTTAGAACTACTTAAACCTAACACACATCCATGCCCGAGGCTGGATTCGAACCTGCGACCGTAGCGCGGTTGCGGAATGAAGCGCCTAGAACCGCTCGGCCACAGCGGCCGGCAAACAATGACAATTGTAAATTAGCCAGCAGTCTTGTGGCAAAATGTGCGTCAACGTTAAGTCTATCATTTATTCATTTATGTAGTAAAGTGGACTAATACTCACATAAAAAAGTTCTGCATCACCTCGGTTCCGAGAGTTCCGGAACCTGTACAGAAAATTGGAGTAGAGATCAACATAAACATCAGTTTCGCCCTTTTTATTGCTCATGAAAACCACATATTGCATGTTGTACCAACATAGAGCGAGACCTTAAGAGGTGGTTGTCGAGACTGCTGTACACACCGGTATCTCTAATACCCAGTAGCAGGTCTTCTTGCATTGATGCATGCCTGTATTCGTCGTGGCATACTATCTACGAGTCCATCAAGGTACTGTTGGTCCAGATTGTTCCACTCCTCAACGGCTATTCGGCGTAGATCCCTCAGAGTGGTTCGTGGGTCATGTCATCCTTTTCCATCTATCCTAGGCATGTTCGATAGGGTTCACGTCTGGAGAACATGCTGGCCGCTCTACTCGTTATCCTGAAAAAAGTCATTCACGAGATGTGCACGATGGGAGCGCGGATTGTCGTCCATGAAGACGAATGCCGCGCCATTATGCAGCCGATATGGTTGCACTATCGGTCGGAGGATGGTATTTACGTATCGTACGGCCGTTACGGCGCCTTCCATGACCATCAGTAGCGTACGTCGGCCACACATAAAGGCATCCAAAAACAGCAGGGAACCTCCACCTTGCTGCACTCGCTGGACTGTGTATCTAAGGCGTTCAGTCTGACCGAGTTGCCTCAGAACACGTCTCCGACGATTGCCGGGTTGAAGGCATATGCGACACTCATCGGTGAAGAGAACATGATGCCAATACTGAGCGGTCCGTTCGGCATGTTGTTGGCCCATCTGCACCACGCTGCATGGTGTCGTGGTTGCAAAGATAGATCTCGCCATGGACGTCGGGACTGAAGTTGCGCATCATGTAGCCTATTGCGTACAGTTTGAGTCGTTGGGTTCCTCCGAGCCATAATCCGTAGGTAGCGGTCATCCACTTCAGTAGTAGTCCTTGGGCGGCCTGAGCGAGGCATGTCATCGACAGTTCCTGTCTCTGTGTATCTCCTCCATATGCAACCAACATCTCTTTGGTTCACTCCGAGACGCCTGGACACTTCTCTTGTTGAGAGCCCTTCCTAGCACAAAGTAACAATGCGGACGCGATCGAACCGCGGCATTGACCGTCTAGACGTGGCTGAACTACAAATAACTCGAGCCGTGTGTCTCCTTCCTAGTGGAATGACTGGAACTGACCGGCTATCGGACCCCCTCCGTCTAATAGGCGCTGGTCATGCATGGTTGTTTACATCTTTGGGCGGCTTTAGTGACATCTCTGAACAATCAAAGGGAGTGTGTCTCTGATACGATATCCACAGTCAACGTCTATCTACAGGAGTTCTGGCAACAGGGGTGTTGCAAAACTTTTTTTGATGTGCGTATTTCATGTGTTCTAGTTTGGAGAGCCTTCAACCAGACCATTCAAAATAGTGACACTCTTACATCGTGTAGAGGGGTCGCATCCTTCGCAGAGGCGTGAAGCTCGTGGACCACAGCATGGACGCACTTTTGTGACGATCTGTGAAAAAAGAGGAGTAGTGAATTGTTTCAGATTGACTTAAATTCACGAGAAAGCTATTCAGAGAGATATATAAAAACACACACTGCCTGACAAAAAGGAAAGTAAAAATAAAAAAATAAAATAAAAAGCATCCAGAAGACAAGGTCGGATTTCAATGGTACTTCCTACACATGCACGACATCGATAAGTACGTAAATGCTTACAGTTGCAGTTCTCTGTAATAGGTAGAACGGCCTCTAGAGTGTTTTATTTCGGTAACAAACTTTCAATAGCCAATATCGCATAAATCCGTGTTTATTTTTGAAAATCTGTTTTGACAGTTATAACTGTCGGTTGTCTTCAAAAAATTTTTGATACAAAATGTACTCATTGTAAGAACCTCATACCATTTTGTCCTTATGGTGGGTAACACATGGCACGTTATACAAAGGTTTGTGACAAATTATTTACAATTAAAAAGCACCTTTTGCGCATGGCCATGTTCTCGTACGCAGCGCTCACAGGTTGGTGTTACTTCTTAAAAAAATCACAGTATGCAGTAAAAAGCACTTGTACATCAGTTTACATTTGCGTGACATGTTATATACATTGAAGATCCACGTTGTCACGCAAAGCTGAACGGATGTACAAATGTGCATTTTATTGTGTGTTGTGATTTTTAATAATTAACAACGATCTGTGAGCGCTAAGTATATGGACATGGCCGTGTGCACAAGGTGCTTTTTGATTGGAAATCTTTTATTTCTCACATACCTTGGTATAATGTGCCATATTTTATCCGCCATAATGACAATACGGCATGAGGTTTTTACAATGAACACTGCTTTAAAAAAATGTTTTGAAGACCAGAAGATGACTGTTATGTCTAAACCGGATGCCAAAAGTAAAGATCAATTTATGCGATTTTGGCTATTGAAGGATCTTTTTTTTTTTACGAGGTAAAACTGATCCCTCCTACTAATTGCGCAACACAGAACACATATGGAGGCTTGGGTCTGGCTGTGAGTGTACGGATAGCCAGATGGTAAGATGGCCGCTCTTGGTTCGAGTCCCGGTCCGGCACAAATTTTCATTGTTCTCATGGTTGTCAAATGGTTCAAATGGCTCTAAGCACTATGGGACTTAAAATCATCAGTCCCCTAGACTTAGAACTACTTAAACCTAACGAACTTAAGGACATCACACACATCCATGCCCGTGGCAGGATTCGAACCTGCGACCGTAGCATCCGTGTGGTTGATGGTAGTCCTTATTCGCAACTGCGTATTCATATATTGTGTTACTAACTGGTTTAAGAGTCAGGCGGCATAGTTCTTTGATGTTGGGATCCAAAAGCTGGTGCCACGATTTGACAAACGTTAAAATGTTCATGGTAACTATGCTGAAAAGTAAAAACAAGTGTGCATATAATACTTTGTGATACAATTTATATTCATAAAGATAGCTTTTGTTACTCCATTACAAAATGGTTCTTACTTTAAAAATGTCCCTCTTAATAGCAAGAATAAAGGAGTAAATTAATGACTGGAAAAAGATAATACAAAATCCTTCACATGTATCCTACTTGCAGCTCTTCACGACTAAGCAAGGGTAAGCATTAAGTATCTACTGCTGCACAACTTGTTTATCTACGGTCGCAGGTTCGAATCCTGCCTCGAGCATGGATGTGTGCGATGTCCTTAGGTTAGTTAGGTTTAAGTAGTTCTAAGTTCTAGGGGACTGATGACCTAAGATGTTAAGTCCCATAGTGCTCAGAGCCATTTGAACCACAACTTGTTTATAATAAGTGGTGGTATACCGGGTGATCAACTTTTGTATTTTCTGGTTCTAATAAAACCCCATGTCATTCCAAGCATGTGTGTCAATTTGTACCTCTCTATCTACATTATTCCGCGATTTATTCAGTTTTCAAATTTATACTGACTTTTTGATCACCCGGTACATAAACCTCTCTCGTGAATCAATCTGTCTATTAGTGCAAACGGTATCAAATCTCTTCAGTAGATTAGCCGTCACATGTAGACAAAAAAACGCACCAGAGGACTGTGATTTATAGAAGGAGCAATCAAAAAGTTCGAAGCCTCCACTGTGCAGAATCGGTACGCCAATCAGGCAATAAAGCCGTGAGCTTTGAAGCAACGCATCAGGTTGAATACACCCATTTGGAAAAACACCGTGTCCTGCATCCTGAAGAAGTCCGAAACTGCCCGCTGCACATCATCGTCCGGCAGGAATCGTCGATCCTTCAAGCTCTTTTTTAAAGGACCGAATGCGTGATAACCGTATGGGGCGAGATCAAGGTTACAGGACGGGTGCTCGTTGGCGTAACTTCTGCGCTTCCACATTTGGGATATGGGGACGTGCGTTATGATGCAGAAGGAGCACCCCTCGTTGCAATTTTCCTCAACACTGGATTTGGACAGACATACTGCCCCGTACACATTCTTCGTTCTCCAATTGATGGCTACCAGGGTTTGATCTTCGGCAGCCAAGAAAGGAATAACAGCACATTCGTCCTGTTTGGACGCATTTAGTAATAACATCGCCATAGTTCACGTTTCCGCATTTATCGCACGCACGTCGGGAACACACGAATGCCACACTGATCCATTACCTACATGTCGGTGCTTACATACCCGCATCGGAGTCGTGCCATATTCCATATATGCTGCAGCAACCCACTCAGACGGAAAGTGTTTGATCGCCCCTTAAAGTCCTGTATCACGTATCGTAATACACTACTGGCCATTAAAATTGCTACACCACGAAGATGACGTGCTACAGACGCCAAATTTAACCGACAGGGAGAAGATGGTGTGATATGCAAATGATTAGCTTTTCAGAGCATTCACACAAGGTTGGCGGCGGTGGCGACACCTACAACGTGCTGACATGAGGAAAGATTCCAACCGATTTCTCATACGCAAACACCAGTTGACTGGCGTTGCCTGGTGAAACGTTGCGATGCCTCGTGTAAGGAGGAGAAATGCATACCATCACGTTTCCGAATTTCGTAAAGGTCGGATTTTAGCTTATCGCGATTGCGGTCTATCGTATCGTGACATTGCTGCTCGCATTGGTCGAGATCCAATGACTGTTAGTAGAATATCCAATCGGTGGGTTCAGGAGGGTAATACGGAACGCCGTGCTGGATCCCAACGGCCTCGTATCAGTAGCAGTCGAGATGACAGGCATCTTATCCGCATGGCTGTAACGGTTCGTGCAGCCATGTCTCGATCCCTGAGTGAACAGATGGGGATGTTTGCAATACAACAACCATCTGCACGAACAGTTCGACGACGTTTGCAGCAGCATGGACTATCAGCTCGGAGACCATGGCTGCGGTTACCCTTGATGCTGCATCACAGACAGGAGCACCTGGGATGGTGTACTCAACGACCAACCTGGGTGCACGAATGGCAAAACGTCATTTTTTTAAATGAATCCAGGTTCTGTTTACAGCATCATGATGGTCGCATCCGTGTTTGGCGACATTGCGGTGAACGCACATTGGAAGCGTGTATTCGTCATCGCCATACTAGCGTATCACCCAGCGTAATGGTATGGGTTGCCATTGGTTACACGTCTCGGTCACCTCTTGTTCGCATTGACGGCACTTTGAACAGTGGACGTTACATTTCAGATGTGTTACGACCCGTGGATTTACCCTTCATTCGATCCCTGCGAAACCCTACATTTCAGCAGGACAATGCACGACCCCATGTTGCAGGTCTTGTACGGGCCTTTCTGGATACAGGAAATGTTCGACTGCTGCCCTGGCCAGCACATTCTCCAGATCTCTCACCAACTGAAAACGTTTGGCCGAGCAACTGGCTTGTCACAGTAACCCAGTCATTACTCTTGATGAACTGTGGTATCGCGTTGAAGGTGCATGGGCAGGTGTACCTGTACACGCTATCCAAGCCGTGTTTGACTCAATGCCCAGGCGTATCAAGGCCGTTATTACGGCCAGAGGTGTTTGTTCTGGGTACTGATTTCTCAGGATCTATGCACCCAAATTGCGTGAAAATGTAATCACATGTCAGTTCTAGTATAATATATTTGTCCCATGAATACCCGTTTATCATCTGCATTTCTTCTTGGTGTAGCACCTTTAATGGCCAGTAGTGCGTCTGTCGTTTCGACGTTCGTGCGATGATTGAAAGAAGGAATTGTGTTACGGTCTTTACATTGGTAAACACGGTCTCTGTGGCCGAGCGGTTCTAGGCGCTTCAGTCCGGAACCGCACTGCTGCTACGGTCGCAGGTTCGAATCCTGCCTCGGGCATGGATGTGTGTGATGTCCTTAGATTAGTTAGGTTTAAGCAGTTCTAAGTCTAGGGGACTGATGACCTCAGATGTTAAGTCCCATAGTGCAAAGGGCCATTTGAACCATTTTTTTTACATTGGTAAATGTTATTTTTCCCGACAAGAATGTGATTAATCTGACTGCGACGTCATTTAGGTAGATATAACTTCGAAACCTACAATGGCAATATCAAAATTCTAGACAGCACTGAAGCAGCCCTGCAACGAGTCAGTTTGGGCTACAGACATTAACTTGCCAATCATCAACTGGCTGAAATACGCAGTAAACTGAAGCGGACACAAGATAAACAGTCTTGCGAAACGCCACTATACGTTTTGTATTGATTGTTCAGGCTTGTCGACCCGGCCCACGCGTAACTATTGTGCCTTGTTCCGAAATTTATCACCAATCGTTATTGTAGTGATAGCTTTTATCGACCATAATTCTTTTATCGTTGCAGTGCTTACGAAAGCAACAAAAGCTATTAGGAACTGTCAGATAGCGTCTATGTCTGACACATCAGGTACACAGTTGCTAATTCTCTACATGTTGCACAACTAACGTGAAAGCGAAGTAACACATTCATGACGACACTGGACCCAGTATATACAGGGTGTTACAAAAAGGTACGGCCAAACTTTCAGGGAACATTCCTCACGCACAAAGAAAGAAAATATGTTATGTGGACATGTGTCCGGAACGCTTACTTTCCATCTTAGAGCTCATTTTATTACTTTTCTTCAAATCACATTAATCATAGAAAGGAAACACACAGCAACAGAACGTACCAGCGTGACTTCAAACACTTTGTTACAGGAAATGTTCAAAATGTCCTCCGTTTGTGAGGATACATGCATCCACACTCCGTCGCATGGAATGGTTCAAATGGTTCAAATGGCTCTGAGCACTATGGGACTGAACTGCTGAGGTCATTAGTCCCCTAGAACTTAGAACTAGTTAAACCTAACTAACCCAAGGACATCACAAACATCCATGCCCGAGGCAGGATTCGAACCTGCGACCGTAGCGGTTTTGCGGTTCCAGACTGCAGCGCCTTTAACCGCACGGCCACTTCGGCCGGCTCGCATGGAATCCCTGATGCGATGATGCAGCCCTGGAGAATGGCGTATTGTATCACAGCCGTCCACAATACGAGCACGAAGAGTCTCTACATTTGGTCCCGGGTTTGCGTAGACAAGAGCTTTCAAATGCCCCCATAAATGAAAGTCAAGAGGGTTGAGGTCAGGAGAACGTGGAGGCCATGTAATTGGTCCGCCTCTACCAATCCATCGGTCACCGAATCTGTTGTTGAGAAGCGTACGAACACTTCGACTGAAATGTGCAAGAGCTCCATCGTGCATGAACCACATGTTGTGTCGTACTTGTAAAGGCACATGTTCTAGCAGCACAGGTAGAGTATCCCGTATGAAATCATGATAACGTGCTCCATTGAGTGTAGGTGGAAGAACATGGGGCCCAACCAAGACATCACCAACAATGCCCGCCCAAACTTTCACAGAAAATCTGTGTTGATGACGTGATTGCACAATTGCGTGCGGATTCTCGTCAGCCCACACCTGTTCATTGTGAAAATTTACAATTTGATCACGTTGGAATGAAGTCTCATCCGTAAAGAGAACATTTGCACTGAAATGAGGATTGACACATTGTTGGATGAACCATTGGCAGAAGTGTACCCGTGGAGACCAATCAGCTGCTGATAGTGCTTGCACACGCTGTACATGGTACGGAAACAACTGGTTCTCCCGTAGCACTCTCCATACAGTGACGTGGTCAGCGTTACCTTGTACAGCAGCAACTTCTCTGACGCTGACATTAGGGTTATCGTCAACTGCACGAATAATTGCCTCGTCCATTGCAGGTGTCCTCGTCGTTCTAGGTCTTCCCCAGTCGCGAGTCATTGGCTGGAATGTTCCGTGCTCCCTAAGACGCCGATCAATTGCTTCGAACGTCTTCCTGTCGGGACACTTTCGTTCTGGAAATCTGTCTCGATACAAATGTACCGCGCCACGGCTATTGCCCAGTGCTAATCCATACATCAAATGGGCATCTGCCTACTCTGCATTTGTAAACATTGCACTGTGTGCAAAACCACGTTCGTGATGAACACTAACCTGTCGATGCTACGTACTGATGTGCTTGATGCTAGGACTGTAGAGCAATGAGTCGCATATCAACACAAGCACTGAAGTCAACATTACCTTTCTTCAATTGGGCCAACTGGCGGTGAATCGAGGAAGTACAGTACATACTGACGAAACTAAAATGAGCTCTAACATGGAAATTAAGCGTTTCCGGACACATGTCCACATAACATCTTTTCTTTATTTGTGTGTGAGGAATGTTTCCTGAAAGTTTGGCCGTACCTTTTTGTAACACCCTGTATACTGCATCCTCTTTAGGATGTATATATCGTAGAGTGGTAATCCCGCCCAACCATTCTGATTTTGTTGAAATGTTATATTCTTATTTTCCAAAATAATCACATTAGTCTTTACAGGAGACCGGTAGGGATCATCTCAAATTATTGAGAAAAAAATTCATTTCGTGGGAGGAAAAACTCTCCATCGCCGCTTGTGTGGCCATGTGAAACCTGAATGCTGGGCACAGCTGGGATGGTGAAGCCCCCTGGAGTCAGGCGTGACGGCTGCTGACTGAATCTACCCTCCTTTTGGTCAAAAGTACCTTGCTAATCACCTAAATACAAACGCATAAATCACAGATCGGCACTAGAATTCTGGGTGTTCACTTTACTATAAAATGAGCGGTTAACTTCAGTGGAAATAGGCAACGAGAGGCTGCATTCCATCATGTTATCTGGGGAGATATTTTTTCTTTTACAGTCCCCATTTGATATAAAAGTTATTAATAGAGACTTGAGGCAGGTCGGGAATGTGCCGGCTCCCAATTGCCTAACGCACCCTCTGGTTGGGTGAGACTGCCAGGAGACGAAAATTCGAAAAAGGACTAGTTGCTGGGACCTCGAGAGGAACAGACGTGAAGAGATTTGAGGTCAGATTTTATTGATGTGCATCACTGGTGAAGTATGGCACATCCACATTATGACGTTCTTAGAAAATGAACATTTCCTCTATAAAAATCAACATGGATTCTGCAAACAGAGATCCTACGAAACTCAGCTCGCTCTGTTCCTCCAAGAGATCCACAGCGCAGTGGACAACGGCGCTCAGGTTGATGCCTTGTTCCTTGATTTCAGTAAGGCATTTGACACCGTCCCGCATTGCCGTTTAATGAAAAAAATACGAGCTTACGGAGTATCGGAGCAGATCTGTGATTGGATTCAAGACTGTCCTGCAGATAGAACTCAACACGTCGCTCTTGTCGGAACATAGTCAACAGATATAAAAGTAATATTCGGAGTACCACAGGGAAGTGTGATAGGACCGTTGCTATTTACAATATACGCAAATGATGTAGTAGAAAGCGTCAGATTCTCTTTAAGGCTATTCGCAGTTGTTTATACCAAAGTAGAAACTCCGAAAGACAGTAAGAATTTGCAGAACGACCTACAGAGAATTGATGACTGGTGCAGACTCCGGCAGTTGACCCTGAACGTAAGTGAATGTAACATATCGCGCATACATGCGACAAGAAATGCACTACTGTACAGCTACACTATTGATGACAAACAGCTGGAGACAGCGTCTGCCGTAAAATATGTAGGCCTAACTATCCAGAGCGACCCTAAGTGGAATGACCATATAAAACAGGTAGTGGGAAAAGCAGACAAATGGTTCAAATGGCTCTAAGCACTATGGGGCTTAACATCTGACGTCATCAGTCCCCCCCCCCCCCCCCCAGACTTAGAACTACTTAAACCTAATCGAAGGACATTACACAACCATGCCCGAGGCAGGATTCGAACCTGCAACCGCAGCAGCAGCGCGGACTGTAGAGCCTAGAACCGCTCCTCCACAGCGGCCGGCAGAAAAGCAGACACAAGACTCAGATTCATCGGAGGAATCTCAAGGAAATGTAACTCATCCATGAAAGAAGTGGTTTATAAGGCGCTTGTTCGCCCGAATCTTGAGTATTGTTCATCTATTTAGGATACATATAAGAGGAGGTAGAGAAGATCCAACGAAGAGCGTCGCGTTTCGTCACGGGATCGTTTAGCTGGCGAGAGAGCGTTACAGAGATGCTAAACTAACTCCACTGGCAGAAGTTACAAGGGAGGCGTTGTGCATCACGAAGAGATTTACTATTGAAATTTCGGAACAGTACTTTTCAGGAGGAGTCAGACAACATATTACACTACTGGCCATTAAAATCGCAACACCAAGAAGAAATGCAGATGATAAACGGGTATTCATTGGACAAATACATTATAACAGAACTGACATGTGATTACAAAATGGTTCAAATGGCTCTGAGCACTTTGGGACTTAACTCCTGAGGTCTTCAGTCACCTAGAACTTAGAAGTACTTAAAGCTAACTAACCTAAAAACATCATACACATCCATGCCCAAGGCAGGATTCGAACCTGCGACCGTAGTGGTCACGCGGTTCCAGACTGTAGCGTCTAGAACCACTCGGCCACCCCGGCCGGCATGTGATTACATTTTCAAGCAATTTGGGTGCATAGATCCTGAGAAATCAGTACCAAGAACAAACACCTCTGGCCGTAATAACGACCTTGATACGCCTGAACATTGAGTCCAACAGAGTTTGGATGGCGTGTACAGGTACAGCTGCCCATGCAGCTTCAAAACTATAGCACAGTTGGTCAAGAGTAGTGACTGGTGTATTGTGACGAGCCAGTTGCTCGGCCAAACGTTTTCAGTTGGTGAGAGATCTGGAGAATGTGCTGGCCAGGGCAGCAGTCGAACATTTCCTGTATCCAGAAAGGCCCGTACAGGACCTGCAACATGGGGTCGTGCATTGTACTGCTGAAATGTAGGGTTTCGCAGGGATCGAATGAAGGGTAAATCCACGGGTCGTAACACATCTGAAATGTAACGTCCACTGTTCAAAGTGCCGTCAATGCGAACAAGAGGTGACCGAGAGGTGTAACCAATGGCAACCCATACCATTACGCTGGGTGATACGCTAGTATGGCGATGACGAATACACGCTTCCAATGTGAGTTCACCGCAATGTCGCCAAACACGGATGCGACCATCATGATGCTGTAAACAGAACCTGGATTCATTTGAAAAAATAACGTTTTGCCATTCGTGCACCCAGGTTGGTCATTGAGTACACCATCGCAGGTGCTCCTGTCTGTGATGCAGCATCAAGGGTAACCGCAGCCATGGTCTCCGAGCTGATGGTCCATGCTGCTGCAGACGTTCGTGCAGATGGTTGTTGTCTTGCAAGCGTCCCCATCTGTTGACTCAGGAATCGAGACGTGGCTGCACGATCCGTTAGAGCCATGCGGATAAGATGCCTGTCATCTCGACTGGTAGTGATACGAGGCCGTTGGGATACAGCACGGCGTTCCGTATTACCCTCCTGAACCCACCGATTGGATATTCTACTAACAGGCATTGGATCTCGACCAACGCGAGCAGCAATGTCGCGATACGATAAACCGCAATCGCGATAGGCTACAATCCGACCTTTATCAAAGTCTTTACACGAGGCATCCCACCAACGTTTCACCAGGCAACGACGGTCAACTGCTGTTTGTGTATGAGAAATCGACTGGAATCTTTCCTCATGTCAGCACGTTGTAGGTGTCGCCACCGGCGCCAACCTTGTGTGAATGCTCTGAAAAGCTAATCATTTGCATATCACAGCATCTTCTTCCTGTTGGTTAAATTTCGCGTCTGTAGCACGTCATCTTCGTGGTGTAGCAATTTTAATGGCCACTAGTGTGTTATAGATACTGTTATAAGATGACCACAGGTTAGGGCGGTGGTCACAGCTTTGGACAGTGAGTTCCGCTGGCGGGCGGGCCGTAGGCCGGAGACGGCTGAGGCGGCAGAGCGGGCCGTTCGCTGCAGTGTGTGCACCAGAGGGCTCTCCGGGCTCCGGGGCGAGAGAAAGCGCGGGGAAACGGCCTCTCGCCGCGGGGAAAGGAAAGGAAAAGAGGAAAAAACGGGCCAATGCCGCCGGCAGCTGCCGGGCTCAGCTCCGCGCCGCCGGGCCGCCGCGGGAACACAAAAAGCCGCTCCTGGCGGGAGGCCGGCCTTCCCGTGCAGGGGTTAACACCGCCTGCCACTCCGAGGGCCCGCGCCGAGCGCCGCTCCCACGCGAGACCGTTCCGTGTACGTCTGATATGGTAATGGGGGGAGGACGGACAAAGTGTAGCGCTAGCGCCGGGGACAGTACGTGCGATTATTACTGGTACAGAGGAAAGGGGAGAGTAGCTAACAATGAAACAAGCAACGAATCCTATCAAACGTAGCCTCGGAAACCATTGGTGTCCCTGATACAACTTATTACGACGGAGTACATAAACAGCTTATAACAGAGTCTCCGAGAGGTATTCACTCGAGGACAAACGTATTGTACCAAGTATTCCGCACGGCCACCGTTCGCGTGAAGACGAGCTTCAGCATGTCTCTTCATCGAATCCTCTCCAAAAATCCCTGGCGTGTTTCGAATGCATTGACCATACACAATGCTTTCGCGGTGTTGAGTGGCACTATCAACAGGAAATACGCTGAAAGAACCAACGGGTTCAAGTCGGAAAATATGGGAGGCCATGATATTGCCGAACCACGAACCGATAGAACTATTTAAACCTAACCAACCTAAGGACATCACACACGTCCATGCCCGAGGCAGGATTCGAACCTGCGACCGTAGCAGTCCCGCGGTTCCAGACTGTAGCGCCTAGAAACGCTCGGCCAGCCCGGCCGCCTCCACCTTCACAATAATTCTCTGTTATTCCAATCTCGGACAGCGCGCGGAAAAAGCGTACATCTATTTCTTTCGGTGCAAGCTCTGATTTCCCTAATTTTATTATGATGATCGTTTCTCCATATGTAGGTCGGCGTCAACAAGATATTTTCGCATTCGGATCTCGACGTACTCCGTTAATCCTACCTGGTAAGGATCCCAGACGGCACAGCAGTACTCAAAAAGAGGACGGACAACCGCAGTGTAGGCATTCCCTTTAGTAGATTTGTTACGTGTTCTAAGTGTTCTACCGATGAAACGAATTTTTTGGTTTGCCTTCCCACAACACTTTCTATATGTTCTCTCCGATTTAAATTGTTCGTCACTGTAATTCCTACGTATGTTGAATTTACGGCCTTTAGATTTGACTGATTTATCGTGTTCCCGAAATTCAACCGATTACTTTTAGCACTCACGTGGATGACCTCACACTTTTCATTATTTGTATTCCATATCCAATTTTCACGTCATACATATATACTTTCTAAATCGTTTTGCAATTTTTTTGATGTTCTGATGACAGCATGACCTGAAAACAACCAAGACGGCTGCTCACATTGTCTGCTAACAGCAGAGGGCCTGTTACACTACCTCACATTGTTTCCTAAGAAACAGCAGAGGGACTATTATAGTACGCCAGAAATCACTTCTTTTTTACTCGATGCCGGCCGGTGTGGCCGAGCGGTTCTAGGCGCTTCAGTCTGGAACCGCGCCACCGCTTCGGTCGCAGGTTCGAATCCTGCTTCGGGCATGGATGTGTGTGATGTCCTTAGGTTAGTTACGTTTAAGTAGTTCTAAGTTCTAGGGGACTGATGACCTCAGATCTTAAGTCCCATAGTGCTCAGAGCCATTTTTTTTTCACGCGATGTCTTTCTGTAAATTGTTACGAACTGTCACCTCTCTGATAGAAAATCACAAATCCAGTAACATAATGAAACAAATATTACCGAACAACCACAAGAAAGTGTGTCGGTGCGCTGTCATCCGTGCAGCACGTATGGATCCTTTCACCGTAAAGAACATCATACAAAGTGTCGATTAGAGCTTGTGTTAAAGGAAGTGAAGAAACACACGATCAGTAAGTCGGCCAAGTAGGAAAAGTGGCCGTATCGGGGATAACATTGGCCTTACGATATTATTTACGTCTACAGCTACACCTGTAATGGCCATGCCACAGTACTGTGAGTGGCATGGCGTTCTTCTAGTACTATCATCGTTTTTCTCACTTGCACGCCCCAGTCGCGAAAACTGTGCGAGCAGATTGACAATGGGTAAACACCCATATGAGCTTTAGTTACTCTGACCTCCTTGTCGTTGTCATTTCGCGAGTGGAAGAGATAAATGGATAATGTCATGAGATGAGGTTATAATACGAGCATCAATAAAAATGAAACGATAGTAATGGAATGTAGGTCGAATTAAATCATACCCTGTCGACAGAATTAGATTAGAAGTCGTGTTGTGGATCAGTTTAGCCACGTGGTCAACAACAGAACTGACAATGACCAAAGTAAAGATATAAAATGGAGAATGGCAGTAGCAATAAAAGCATTTCTGAAGAAAGGGAAGTCTGTTAGCACCGCATATTAGTTCAAAGGTCAGTAAGTCTTTTCTGAGGATATTTATATATGGTGTAGCCTTGCACGGATGGCCACGCTACGGAGTTAAGACAAGAAGAGAACGGCAAGTTTTGAAATTTGGGGGCTACATCGAATAACTAATATGAACATACTGCATCGCACTGTGGAAAATAGAAATCCATGGCACAAAGAAGGGATCGCTTCATAGGGTACGCCCTGGGCCATTGAGAAATTGTGATTTTGATAATGGAGGGAACTGTGTGGGAGTGTGGGGGTAAAAATTGTAGATTGAGGCGTAAGCAAGAGGACAAAGTGCAGGTAGAAATGGATGTAGGCTGCGGCAATTATGCGGAGATGGAGAGCGTTGCACAGGCTGTACTAGCGTGGAGAGCTGCGTCATGTCCGTGTTCGGACTGAAGACCACAACAGCAATGCCTGCGCTCCCATGTATATGGTCGAATCAGCCATGTCGAGCGACATGTGTGTCCCAACTCTGTAGCTGAACGCCTCACATTGCTTCACACGATGACAGAATATTTTCTGACCACAGGACCTTACTGTTCTGTGTGTTCATCCGCGACAAGGGAAAAAAAGAAATTTGTGACACAACTTGACTAGAGAGGGGCCAAGGATTCAATTTAGGAAGCGGGTTCAGCTGCACGTAGGATGCCGTTGTTATGCATATAGATGATGAGACACGCACGGGTCTGACCGGCGCAGAGATCTATACCACACCTGTGTTCCGACTGAAGACCGGAGCAACAACAACAACAACGACGACGACGGCGACAATATATCTGAGGAAGTAATATGTTGCTCGAGTCTTCTTGAAACGTGCGCTCTCGGAATTATAACTGTAAACATCTCCGTGATACACAAAACCTCCACTGTAGTCTACCACAGGGGTTTGTTGAAGATGCGAAAGCAGCTTCAGCGATGAACTACAACACTTAGCACTGAAAGCACGTTTATTACGAACACCAACGTAGAGACAGAACAGAACTGAACTCCAGGTCTGAGATTTCTGATATTTATACAGTAATCGAATGTACCACAATATACAAAAATTTGAAACATAAATTACGAGAACCTTCCCGAAATGATAAATAGTAAATAACAAACAACTGCTGGTGGTCAGGTTTGAATTGGCAACCCTTAACACACCAGTCAAAGACGTTACCCACAACAGTTCCGGCAGTATCAGTAGTTTGATTCGTCACCACACGGCTGAATGTGTGATACTGATGCAGTGTTAGGTACAGGGGGTGGACAAAAATATGGGAACACCAAAAACACAACACATTACGATATATAACATGTTGTAGGCTCTGAGCACTATGGGACTTGACTTCTCAGGTCATCAGTCCCCTAGAACTTAGAACTACTTAAACCTAACTAACCTAAGGACATCACAAACGTCCATGCCCGAGGCAGGATTCGAACCTGCGACCGTAGCCGTCGCGCGGTTCCAGACTGTAGCACCTAGAACTGCTCGGCCTCTCTGGCCCGCTAATATGTTGTAGGAAAATCTTTGGCATTCAAAACAGCTTCCATTCGTCTGGGAATGGATAAATACAGTTCCTGTATGGTTTTCTCCCCGCAAAACAGTGGCTAGTTTAAGTAACTATGATGTAGGAGGATAGCGATCTCGCACACAAAAAAAAATAAAAAATAAAATAAAATAAAAATAAAAAAATAAAAAAAATGTTCAGATGTGTGTGAAATCTTATGGGACTTAACTGCCAAGGTCATCAGTCCTTAAGCTTACACACTACTGAACCTAAATTACCCTAAGGACAAACACACACCCATGCCCGAGGGAGGACTCGAACCTCCGCCGGGACCAGCCGCACAATCTCACACCCTTCTTCTCTCTAAAGTAGGCGACAAAGACTCAATAATACTGAAATGTGGTGGTTGCGGTGTCCAGGGGGGATGCGATAATTCGTCTCAATACCCAAAAAGACCAATTCTGAACGATGCGAGCCATGTGAACAGGTGCCCTGCCGTCTTGAAACGGAGCATCACGGCAGGGGAACTGGTGAACGACCATTGTACCATGGGATGGACCTGGTCAGCCAAAATTGTCACATAATCCTTGGCAGTAATGCAGCCTCGAAGAGTAACCATGGGGCCATGGAACGCTACGAGATGGCTGCCCAAATCACCATCGAACCCACGCTGCGGAGGACGTAAACTGGGCCAGAAGTTGGGGATCGTGTGAAACAAGACTCATTCGACGAAATGACATTCTTCTGTTGTTCCACAGTCTAGGTTTTATGGCTTTGGGACCACGTAGTACTGTTACGAGCGTTTGCGTCACTGATGAGTATTTTTGGATTTCTAGTTCCCTCTTAAATTCCCTGCTACTGGATCTCCCTTCCCGCTGCTCTGGTGGTGACAGGATTCGCTACTGCGACATTCAGTTCCGTAGCGACTTTTACAGCTGGCGTCGTGTTAATTTTACAATCCTCTTCAATGACTGTCCATCAGGATCAATCAATACACGTCCACGTTGCGACTTAGCGGATGATGTTTTTCTGCGGTCCCTATATGCGGTATAAATCTCCGATACGGTGTCTCTTGAAACACAGAAACTCTTCGGCTCCCCTAGTTACGGATGCATCCACCTTACGAGCGCCGACAATTTGCCAGCTTTCTAATTTACTTCAATATAATGCACTGACAGCTACACGGAACACAGCTGTTAACACGACTGACTACTGAGGGTATTGCGGAGATGCCGTTCGTGGTCACATACAACAGAGGAACCTGCGATCTTGTATAGGACGTGTATTTATGTTCAAGCCTGTGGTATCCATATTTTTGTCCAACCCTGTGTTTACACATATATATGTTTTAAAACAATGAAAGGGTGATAACACAGGAACAGCATCGTACACTATGGGCGACTCGTGGTTCTCGGTCACGTGTCAAGGGGAGTTTTGTACGATGGTTGGAACTTAAATAGTGGCAACTATTTATTCACAACCGATACAAAAGAGTTACATGTTTGCGCCTGTTAGTGTACTTCAAAGTAGTCACCAGCGTTGTGTAGAACCCGTTGCCAGCTATGTGGAAGGCGTAGTATACCATTAGCAGGGCCTGTTCTGATGATGGTCTACTGCCTGTCGAATCTCTGGAACAGTTCTGAAGCGAATGCCACGAAGTAGTTCCCCCATCTTCGGAATCAAATCAAAGTCACAAAGACTTAGGTCCGGGGAGTATGGGGGATGGTACAGTATTTCCCAGTCCCATCGACCGAACAGAGCAGCCACAGCTTGCACTGTATGCGCCCGCGCATTGTCGTGCAAAATGATGGTTGGGTTGCGCAGAAAGTGAAGCCGCTTCTTTCGCAAAGCTGGTCGCAGGTGATGCACCAGAAACGAACAGTAATACTGTGCATTGGCGGTCGGCCGTGGAGGAACGTAATGCGTTAGGATAACACCATCACAGTCGTACACGAGAATTACCATAACTTTCACCATACTGGGGCTCTGACGCACTTTCGACTTTCACGGCGACCCATAATGACGCCATTCGTTGGATTGGCGTTTCAGTTTCGGCTTCATGGCATTCGCTTCAGAACTGTTCCAGAGATTCGACAGGCAGGAGACCGCTCCATTCGCACCATCAACAGAAGAGGCTCTGCTAACGGTGTACTACGCCTTCCACATCGCTGGCAACGAGTTCTGCACAACGCTGGTGACTGCTTCGAAGGACAGTGACAGGTGCTAACGTGTAACTCTTTTGTATCGGTTGTGAATAAATAGTTGCCGCTATTTAAGTTACAACCCTCGTATTACGGCCACTTTTTGGGACAAGAAATGAGAGTAAGGCCGTTAAGTTGCAGCACGATGGAGAAGGAAGGGGTAACGTCAGTCGCCGGGTCTCGTGCACAATGGACCTTTCCCGGAAACTTAACAGAGGGAGAGCCTTCTGTCATTGCCGTGGGAAGTGCGTACCTCCAAGGTCAATTGCACTGGCAACATGAGAGAAGACAGAGCAGGAGATTCTCTGAAGTCAGCATCCGAAGAGACGCCAACAGTTTTCGCGATGGAACAAGAGCCCACATGGAGACAGACAGTGTCGGACGGGAGACATGTTTGGTCGTCTCCGTGAGGGATGCGCCTCTGATTCCGAGACCACGACCGTGCGCTACTGACAAGGGAACCTCCACATCGCACCCCCCTCAGATTTAGTTATAAGTTGGCACAGTGGATAGGCCTTGAAAAACTGAACACAGATCAATCGAGAAAACAGGAAGAAGTTGTGCGGAACTGTGAAAAAATAAGCAAAATATACAAACTGAGTAGTTCATGGGAAGATATGCAATATCAAGGACGCTGGGAAAGCAGGAGCGCCGTGGTCTCGTGGTAACGTGAGCAGCTGCGGCACGAAAGGTCCTTGGCTCAAATCTTCCATCGAGTGAAAAGTTTAATTTTTTATTTTCAATTTATGTGACAAACTCTTATGTTTTCATCACTTTTTTGGGAGTAATTATCACATCCACAAGAAAACTTAAATCGGGCAAGGTAGAAGAATCTTTTTACCCAGTCGCCAAGTGTACAAGTTAGGTGGATCGACAACATATTCCTGTCATGTGACACACATGCCGTCACCAGTGTGTGTTTTTCTGTGGAGGAATCGGTTGACCTATGACCTTGCGATCAAATGTTTTCGGTTCCCATTGGAGAGGCACGTCCTTTCGTCTACTAATCGCACGGTTTTGCGATGCGGTCGCAAAACACAGACACCAAACTTATTACAGTGAACAGAGACGTCAATAAACGAACGGACAGATAATAACTATGCAAAAATAAAGAAAGTAAAATTTTCACTCGAGGGAAGACTTGATCCAAGGACCTCTCGTTCTACAGCTGCTCACGCTACCACGGGACCACGGCGCTCCTGAGCTCATGTTCTCCATGATGTTGCCTTATGTGGCCCATGGACTACTCAGTTTGTATATTTTGCTTATTTTTTCATAGTTCCACACAACTTCTTCCTGTTTTTTCAATTGATCTGTGTTCAGTTTATCAAGGCCTAACCACTGTGCCAACTTATAGCTAAATCTGAGGGGGGTGCGATGAGGAGGTTCCCTTGTGAGGTCACTGCCGCCGCAGCAAACCATGATGCAGTATCTGGGTGAAGTCTCTGTGCGTGCAAAAGCCCTGGCACAATTGTTCCTCTGATTTATCCCAAGGTCGACGGAATTCTGTGCGTTGTTCTCATCATAGTCTTTGCACAAATACCCGATCGTGGGCGTATTTCCTGTGGCTGACCATGATAACGTTTGTATGCATATCTCAAAAGCTGTTTGTTCAAACCAAATTTGAAACATGCGTAAGTTGTCATATCTTCTTACAAGTGTTTTACTTATATGATAGTATCATAATTATCACAGCAAAAATTCACACGATAGTGTTTGACCTAAAAATGGGCATTAAAAAAAATAACATCGAACTATTTGACCCTCGCTTCTTTTAATTTGTATAATTCTAGTACGTTTTAATGAAAGTGATGTAATTGATTTCTCTACCAAGTTTCACTGACGCATATGCGTCTCTTTCAAAGAAAATTGTACCTAAAGCCAAAAATTTCACGCTTTCGGGAAAATGCGTTTCAAGTTCTTAATACGATCTTTCAGCCTATATTCAAAGCTGTTATATTCCATAGCTGTCATCGCCGCGGGTTTCTGTACCCTCCAGCTTATTTTGGGAGGCCCTTCTGGTTTCCTTTGTCATTTTTAGGGTATTCTTCTCAGCCTCCTGTACCCTCTGCTGGTCAATTGACAGAAATGCATTTTTCATGCTCGCCACAGAGTCTGCGGTGATATCACTGCTGACTAACTCATAACTGAAATACAACACTGCGTCCATGACACCAGTTTTTAGTGTTTTGAGGCGCACAAATACAATTACGGAAACTTTAGTTTGGATTTTGAGTTCTGTCACTGATGCATTTAGCACACAAGTTTATGCTCGCTAAGTCTCTATGGGTCATATGGTTAATATGGCTCTGATCTCTATGGGACTTAACATCTGAGGTCATCAGTCTCCTAGAACTTGGAACTACTTAAACCTAACTAACGTAAGGACATCACACACATCCATGCCCGAGATAGGATTCGAACCTGCGACCGTAGCGGTTGCGCGGTTCCAGACTGGAGCGCCTAGAACCGCTCGGCCACACCGGCCGACTAAGTCTCTATAGATACTTTTTATAACGTGTGCTATTTACATTGGTAGGGGATGGTTGTGTTTGCAGAATCAAGAGGAATGAGGGGACGTTAAAAAAACTGTCTGTCTCCTATATTCCTAAGGCATTATAAGGGCTTGCTGGTACCTTAAAGGCTACCAACTGTTTACGAAATTGTTGAGACTAACAGGGCAAAGGAGGTAGAACATCTTAAGAAGTCACAAAAGTTGGGTGAATACAACACAATTGTTGGCTAGCATAACTTCCTGCCGGCCGCTGTGCCCGAGTGGCTCTAGGCGCTTCAGTACGGAACCATGCTGCTGCTGAGGTCGCAGGTTCGAATCCTGCCTCGGGAATGGGTGTGTGTGATGTCGTTAGGTTAGTAAGGTTTAAGCAGTTCTAAGTTCTAGGGGACCGATGACCACAGCAGTTAAGTCCCATAGTGCTCAGAGCCATTTGAACCATTTTTGAACCAAGGTGATCATTTTTAAAAGCAGTGGTTAAAGAATAAATAGAATACAGACAGAGATAGTCTACTGCAGCGGTAGTAAACAAAGCAAAATCACGAAGTGGTGTGTGTCGTTGTTTATAAAATGCTGTCTCTTTCCTATCAATACACACCAAACGTACAAAAGCCATACATATTCCTGTTCAGGAAGGACTGGTGTATAACCTAACACAATAAACAAAATTTGCTACTTCGGAACTTCGTGGTCCTCCTAGAAAATATTATTTTTGCTAGGGATCCGGAGGTTATTCTTTTGAATGACCAGATGAAATAATAGTGTGTGCCTGTAAGTAGGGTCGAAGCGATGTCCTTTGATCAACTTTTTTTTCCGAGACAGCAGTACTGAAGGCTCTGTTGCTACACTTGAAATGACGGAAAATGGGATGACGTTCGTTCGTTAATTTTAGAAGTCACCGATAAATATTAATGCTTCCCGACGTGATCACTGCTCGTTCACACAAGGAAGCTATTACTCGAGTGCAAATTGCGTAAATCACGATTAATTGAACTAGAGTAACAAATGTGAAAACAAGACGATAATAATAACAACAGTTATTTTTCCCCAGGGCATGCAGTTCTGCTGTATGGTTAAATGATCATGATGGGATTCTCTTGGGTAAAATATACCAGAGGTAAAATAGTATCTCATTCGGAGCGAACTACTCAGGAGGAGTCGTCATCAGTAGAAACAAAATTGTCATTCTACGGATCGAAACGTAGAATGTTAGATCATTTTATCGGACAGGTAGGCTGGAAGATTTAAAAAGTGAAATGGCTAGGCTGAAGTTAGATATAGTCGGAATTAGTGAAGTTCTGTGGCAAGAGGAACAGGACTTTCGGTCAGTAGAGTACACCGTCATAAATCCAAAAGCAAATAGTGGGAATGGATGACTAGGTTTCATAATGAACAAGAAAACAGGACTGTGGGTAAGCTACTATGAACAGCATAGTGAACACATTGCCTTGGCTAAGATAGACATGAAGCCACCATGCACAACAGCAGCACAGGTTTATGTACCGGTTAGCTCCGTAAATAATAAAAAGATTGAAAAAAGTGTGAAGGGACAAAGTAACATATTCAAATAGGCAAGGGAGAGGAAAATGTAATTGCGATGAGGGAGTGGAATCCGGTAGAGGTAAAGAATGAGAAGGAAAGTAATGGGAGAGTATGGCCTGGGGGAAATAAATGTAAGAGGGAGCCGCCTGGTAGAGTGGATATGAGACCACCAGACACTGGAGGGTTTCAGATTGACTGTATGTATAATGGTACGACAGAGATGTAGAAACCAGACTTTCCACTGTAAGACGTTACCGGGGGAAAATGTGGGCAATGACTAAAAAATGAAGACACTGCGAAAATATAGGAAATTGACGACATGGAACCTGGATACGTTAAAAGTACCAGAGATGTTTGAGAGTTTCAGAAGATTAATTAGGCAGCGATTGACTGAAACAGCGCGAAGGAATACAATAGAAGACGAATGGATTCCTTTGAGAAACGAAATAGTGATGGCAACATAGTTTCACATAGATAAAAAGACAAGGCCTAGTAGTAATCCTCGGATATCACAGGAGATATTCAGTTTAATTGATAAAAGGAGAAAATATCAAATTTCAACAAGTGAAACTGGCGAAAGGGAACATAAACGTTTAAAAATGAGTTTGACAGGAAGTGCAAATGGCTAAACAGTAATGGCTAGAGGACAAGTGTAAGGATTTAGAGGCCGGGCGGTGTGGCCGTGCGGTTCTAGGCGCTTCAGTCTGGAACCGCGTGACCGCTACGGTCGCAGGTTCGAATCCTGCCTCGGGCATGGATGTGTGTGATGTCCTTAGGTTAGTTAGGTTTAAGTAGTTCTAAGTTCTAGGGGACTGATGACCACAGGTGTTAAGTCCCATAGTGCTCAGAGCCATTTGAACCATTTTGAACCAAGGATTTAGAAGCAAACTTTACTAGGGAAAGATAGGTAACGCCTATAGGAAAATTAGAGGCCTTTGGAGAAAAGAGAAACAGCTGTTCTGCAGTCGCAAAACCAGTAATGACCAAAGAAGGGAAAGTTGAAAGGTGGACGGGGTACACTGACGGGCTATACAAAGGAAATGAACTTGAAGGCAGTATTATAGAAAGGGAAGAGGCGTAGATGAGATGGGAGATATGATACTGCGACGAGAATTTGACACAGCGCTGAAAGAGCTACGTAAGTCGAACAAGGCCCCTGGAGTAGACGAAATTCCGTCAGAGTTACTGATACCTTTGGGAGAGCAAGCCATGACAAAAGTGTTCCATCTAACGTATAATATGTATAAGAAAGGCGAAGTACCGTCAGACTTCAAGAAGAATGTAATTACCCCAATTTCAAAGAAGTCAGATACTTACAGGTGTAAATAGTACCGAACCATCACAGAATAAGTCAGGCTTGAAAATACTAGAACGAATTATTCACAGAGGAATGGAGAGACTGGTATAAGCTGACCTCGAGGAAGATCTGTTTGGGTTCCGGAGAAATTTAGGAACAAGCGAAGCAATACTTACCCTATGATTTAGAAGATATGTTGAGGAAAGACATACCTAAGTTTTCAGCAATCGTAAACTTAGAGAAAGCTTTAGACAATGTTCAGTGGAATACTTACTTAGAAATTCTGAATGTAGAAGGGATCACACGCTAGGAGTGAAAGGCTGTTTACAACTTGTACAGAAATCAGACAGCAGTTATAAGAGTCGATGGGTATGAAAAGGAAGCAGGAGTGGAGAAGGGAGTGAGCCGGGATTGTAGCCTATCCCCAATATTATTTAATCCGTACATTAAGCAGGCAGTAAAGGAAACGAAAGAAAAATTTGAAGACGAAATTAAAGTTCAGGGAGAAGAAATAAAAACTTCGAAGTTTGCCGATGACATTGTAATTCGGTCAGAGACAGCAAAGGACTTGAAAGAACAGCTGAACGGAATGGACAGTGTCTTGAAAAGAGGATATAAGAGGAAACCTAACAAACCTAGGGAATGGCAAGTACTCGAATTAAATCAAGCGATGCTGAGAGAAACGGTGCTGTAAAAGTTGAAGATGAGTTTTGCTATTTCGGCAGTAAAATAACTTACTAATGATGGCCGAAGTAGAGGGGATGTAAAATGTAAACCGGTAATGGTAAGAAAAGCGTTTCTGAAGAAGAGAAAATTGTTAACATCGAATATAGGTTTGAGTGTACGGAAGTATTTTGTGAAAGTATATGTCAGGAGTGTAGCATTGCATGGAAGTAAAACGTGGACGATAAACAATTCAGATAAGAAGACAATAGAAGCTTTTGAAATGTGCTGCTACAGAACAATACTGAAGATTAGTTTGGTAGATCAAGTAACTAATGAGGAGGTACTGAATACAACTGCGGAGAAAAGAAATTTGTGACACAACTTGACTAAAATCAGGGATCGGATGATAGGACACATTTTGAGATATCAGGGGATCACCAGTTTAGTACTGGAGGGAAGCGTGGTGTGTAAAAATCGTAGAGGAAGACCAAGAGATGAATACAGTATGTAGATTCAGAAGAATATAGGTTGCAGTAGTTATTCGGAGATGAAAAGGTTTGGACAGGACAAAGTGATGTGGACAGCTCCATCTTCAGACTGAAGGCCACAACAGGAACAACAAACAAATGTGATGAAATCCAGCCAAAGTTAACACATATACCCAATAGAGTACATCGTAAAAGTAGAAAATGCAGTTTTGTAGTATTTTTATAAGAATTTGTACTTATTGCCAAAAGTACAGAAGAGGCTTGTCACTTACCTAGTTATCCGTACTGCAATTCGTGTGATTGATCCGAGCACCAACACAAGTTCATCTGGCGGACGCAAGCTCATATACCGAACTGTGATGCTGATAATGGTAGTGTTGTGATCGTACAGGACATGCGCTCAGATGATGTACGTAATGGTGCAATACTTCCAATTTCTGGCACTGAGATACCATTTCTATAGATGTTACAGTTATCAGCTATCCCATGACGCCACTTCTGGTAACACCAGTAGAAAAAATAAAATAGGGCGTATAGAAAACACTTGGGCTGAACATTTGACTTGGGAGACCTAATTAAAATGGCGAGAAATTAGAGTAAGCCAAGCGAACTATGTAAAAGTGCAAGTTGACAAATAGGCTACTTGTCCTAGATAACACTGGTGAGAAATTCGAAATATCAGCCAATCATCTCAACTGCGCCGTGGAAATTTCCCTGACATAACCGCACACTGAGGTTGGTATTTCATAGATCCTAGATTCGAGTGTTATTGGGGAATCTTTTTACTATTTATAATGTTTCGGTATTTTCCACTACCATTTTCATTTTCTAGTATTACGTAAGCGCCACTTTATATCACTCTATCGGCATGCATCCACAACTGTGCGTTTGTCCTGTACGGAACAAACTGCTGAAAAGTTCTTAAAAGAAAAAGCTTTAGTTAAATTGTAGCCACTGTCCACATTCATTAGGTATTCCGACATCTTTCTTTCTGAAACTTCCCGGCAGATTAAAACTGTATGCCGGACCAAGACTCGATTCGGGACCTTCGCCTTTGGCGGGCAAGTGCTCTACCAACTGAGCTAACCAAGCACGAGTCACGACCTGCCCTCACAGCTTTACTTCCGGCACTACCTCGTCTCCTACCTTCCAAACTTCACTGAAGTTCTCCTGCGAAACTTGCAGGACTAGCACTACTAGAAGGAAGGATATTGCGGAGACATGGCTTAGCCACAGCCTGGGGGATGTTTCCAGAATTAACTTTTCACTCTGCAGCGGAGTGTGCGCTGATTTCTGTGGTCCCCCTAATTACATTGTCGCACCTACTTGGAACCCGTGCCTAAATGCTGATCTTGTAGTCATTTTGTGATCATATTGCATGGTAACAAATTTTTCCCTTTTTAAAATAGAGCGACGTGAAAATTCGGCAGAGGTAAAAGATGAGTAATTCGTATTTCCCAACAAAGCCATTTAGCTTGTGAAGTAATTCCATGTTCGTACTTCATCACGTGAAAACGTGTGATCCTCTAATACATTACAGTGCAAGTGAAGAAATACTCATTTTCACACAAACTACGTTCTTGAAAGTGAAGTTAAAAATGGTTCAAATGGCTCTGAGCACGATGGGACTTAACTTCTGAGGTCATCAGTCCCCTAGAACTTAGAACTACTTAAACCTAACTAACCTAAGGACATCACACACATCCATGCCCGAGGCAGGATTCGAACCTGTGACCGTAGCGGTCGCGCGGTTCCAGACTGTAGCGCCTAGAACCGCTCGGCCACTCCGGCCGGCGAAAGTGAAATTAATTTACTTGTTTTACCCTCACCTCGAATATGAAGCAACAGTATTTCAACAGCATTACATGCTACAGAAATTGTCCGAGTGCAGAGCGTTAGCAGCTGTTGTGCAGTAGTCTTGCGCCGCTACGTGCTGGTGGGCAGACACGCGTAGGCCCCTCTTTATCAGCTGGGTGAATCAGCGCTCGCACAGGACAATCGGCCGAGACGCACGTAAGACGAAAAGAAGACAATGAGCAGTAGTAGCAGACTCTCATGTGCAGCCGACTGACAGCACGCCATCATCTCGCAAAATGTCCTACAATCTACACCATCAACATGACGCGTGCGATCGCACACGTATTTCAGTCCGTGTCCTCATGAAAAAAGCATGACGGTACAACGTATCAGACGAAATCTGTGAACTGGATTAAGGATTCTTGATAGAGAAGACACAGAATGTTAGTAGAAGTAACTTCAAGAGTGCCCAAGGGATGCATACTGGAACACTTACTGATTGTTTTGTATATTCATTACCTGTAAGAAAATATTGGTACAGTGGTATCAAAAACTTAAAGAGGAAAGTAACTTTCCCATTCTGTGTCCATGTCAAGAAATATAGCTCGATGAAAATTGGGCCATACATAGAAAGAACTGCTGCTGTTTAGTACACAAGATAATTGAAACAAACACGCTATGAGACGAACAGAAATGACACTTTTACAAGAGCTCTTCCACCTGCTCTTTTCGATGTCGTCACAGCGATCTATAGAAATGAAGTCAGCTCCAAACGCACCACTGAAAAGACACACGGCGCTAGAGTCAGGCTCAACTCACGCCATGCGATATCCAACTTTCCATACGTGTCTGGAAGACGTTTGGCAGCATGCTCCTGCACTTTCATTCATTACCGCCGAGTACTTAATGCATTATATTGCTTTCTCTATCTCGTCCTTATCTTTTGAAGAGCAGTGTTTTAACTTCTGACTTTTTGCCTTCACCTACAGTGGATTACTGTTTGACAAAATCTGCACAAATATCCAGCCAGGTCTTGATAAAATTTCAAAGTGGTGAAAAGATTGACAACTTGCTTAAAATGTTCAGAAATGTAAAATGGCGGCATTATCAGTCAATCAGAAGTGAAATCAGTCAATCTTAGCCGGCCGTAGTGACCGAGCGGTTCTAGGCGCGACAGTCTGGAACCGCGCGATCGCTACGGTCGCAGGTTCCAATCCTGCCTCGGGCATGGATGTGTGTGATGTCCTTAGGTTAGTTAGGTTTAAGTAGTTCTAAGTTCTAGGGGACTAATGACCTCACCAGTTAAGTCGCATAGTGCTCAGAGCCATTTGAACCATTTAGTCAATCTCATACGAGTAAATATCTGGATGTAACAATTTGGGAGATATCAAATGGTATGGTCACAGCTGCTCAGTAGTACGGAAAATAGGTGGTAGAGTTTGGTTCATTCCTAAGATACTGGAAAAATGCAGTCAGGCTGCAAAGGAATTTGATTACAGGACCCTAGTGTGACACATCCGTGAGCAATGCTCAAGCGAGCAGTATACATACTCGGAACGACTAACAGGGGGCTGGGAGGGGAAGAGTGCGCGTCGCTAACTATGCTTACTGGAACAAGTCGACACGTACAATAGCTTACTTGCCATCATTCATCACAATGAAACTGATATACGAGTGAAGCCGCGGGTACCAGCTAGTGCTACGTAATGACTGAAGAGGATAGTGTGTAATAAAAATCTTGGTAAGTTATTACAAATGATACACAGACTACGCCTAAACAACAAGAAGGGGGATATAACAGATACATTGAAGCGCCAAAGAAACTGGTATAGGCTTGCGTATTCAAGTACAGAGATATGTAAACGGGCTGAATACTGCGCTACGGTCGGCAACAACTACACATGACAACAAGGGTCTGGCGCAGTTGTTAATCGGTTACTGCTGCTACAATGGCAGGTTTCAGTGAGTCTGAACCATTTTAATGAAATCGATTTGATGACCCGAACACTTTCGGTTGGCATATGCTAGAGTACTACTCAAGTGTTAGGGAGCTTAATCAGTTGAGTATGACGGAGATGCACTGATAGAACCCTAACAAGCCAGTACATCCCATGCGAATGTGTAAGAGAGCGAATTCGATTCACTAGAAGATAGGCCACATTGTTCTTGCTGATAGCTACTGCATAAATTTGGGCAAAACGTGTACGAGACAGAAGGTGGATTTTACTGGTTCTATCGTATACACGGCGAAAGGATAATGCAGAAGAATGGAAAAGAAAATTGAGGATCTTTTAGATGACGATGAGTTCGGCTTCAGGAAAAGTAAAGACACCAGAGAGACTGTTCTGAGATAGCGGCTGATAATGAAAGCCAGTCTGAAGAAAAATCAAGGCATGTTCATAAGATCTGTCGACCTGGAAAAAGCGTTCGACAATGTAAAGTGACGCAAGTTGTTCGAAATTTTGAGAAAAATATGACTAAGTTATTGGGAAAGATGGGTAGTATACAATAAGTATAGGATCCAAGAGGGAACAGTTAGACTAGAAGACCAAGAATGAAGTGCTCGGATTAACGAGGGTGTAAGACAGGAATGTAGTCTCTCGCCCCTGCTGTTCAAACTATACATTGAACAAACAATGACAGAAATAAAAGATGGGGTCAAGAGTGGAATTAAAATTCACGGTGAAAGGATATCAGCAATAAGATTTGCTGATGACATTGCTGTCCTCTGTAAAAGTGAAGAGGGATTACAGGACGTGTTCAATGGAATGAACAGTCTAACGAGCACAGAATATGGACTGAAAGTTTCAAAGAAAGACTAAAGTAATGAGAAGTAGCAAAAAAGAGAACAGCGAGAAACTTAACGTCAGAAGTGGGGACCAAGTTAAGGAATTCTGGTACATTAAGAGCAAAATAACCCGTGATGGACCAGGAAAGGAGGACAAAAAAGCAGACTAGCACAGGTAAAAAAGACATTCCCGACCAAAAGAAGTGTACTAATATCGAACATAGGAAATTTTTTGAGGACGTACATTTGAAGCACAGCATTGTTTGGTAGTGAGAGATGAAATATGGGAAAACGAACAGAAGAGAATCGAAACATCTGTGATGCAGTGCTACAAATGTCAAATGTGTGTGAATTACTAAGGGACCAAACTGCTAAGGTCAGCGGTCCCTAGACTTACACACTAATTAAACTTATGCTAAAAACAACACACACGCCCATGCCTGAGGGAGGACTCGAACCTACGACGGGGGCCGCGCAATCCGTAACATGACGCCTCAAACCGCGCGGCCACTCTGCGCGGTGCGGTGCTACAAAAGAATCTGGAGAAGTTGGTGGACTAATAAGGTAGGGAATGAGGAAGTTCTCCGCAGAATAGGCGCGTAAAGGAATATAGGGACAACACTGACAAGAAGAAGGGGTAAGACGATAGGACTGCTGTTAAGACATCAGTGAGTAACTTCCCTGATACCAGAGGTAGCTATAGAGGGTGAAAACTGTAGAAAAATGGCTCTGAGCACTATGGGACTCAACTTCTGAGGTCATCAGTCCCCTAGAACTTACAACTACTTAAACCTAACTAACCTAAGGACATCACACACATCCATGCCCGAGGCAGGATTCGAACCTGCGACCGTAGCGGTCTCGCGGTTCCAGACTGTAGCGCCTAGAACCGCACGGCCACTCCGGCCGGCGAAAACTGTAGAAGGTTGGACTATAACTGAGGACGTAGTTTGCGGTTGCAATTGCTAGTTTGACCTTTGAGACGAAAAGGTTGGCACAGGAGAGGAATTCGTGGCGGGCTGCATCAAATCAGTCACAAGTATGAGGACAAAAAAAAAAAAAAAGAAACGTTATCCGAGTAATAAATATCGGGGTCCTTATGTAGCAATACTCTGTTGCAGCTAACGACGCTTCCGCCTTGCAGACCGGGCCGAAATGGGACGTTGCTCCCTATCACCCGTACCTGGTGTCGCACAGAAATCGGAGGTAATTATCGCTGTTTAGCACCCAGTAACAACCAGATCATTAGCGGTGGTACACGAAGACAGAGTGGACAACGCTTTGAAATGTCTGTGCCTACGGATTATGCTATTACGTGCTGTCATACAGTGAGTGTTTCAGAAAGTGCCACTCTGTACTGTGCAGGCTATATGACAAGAACTCTAATTTTTGGTAAGAACTGTACCAACTGGGGGCTGATTTTTGCACTTTGGTTAGGAAGGAAGGTCCTCCTGGTATACAGGGTGAAGACAAAATGAGGGAGCTGGAGTAAATAGGGAAGGAGGGATGAAAAACTTCAAAATGTTTCACCTTGGGTCGTTACCTGCTTTTGTTAAAATGCGCTGAAGGTCAGCCTAGACTGTGTTCATATTTTGCCTCTTCTTAATAACAATATGCCTTTGCTTGTAACAATGTAATAGATAATTTTGAACCCATAAGCGTTTCACTTTATCTACTATAGCAGACATGGTGAATGTCACACTGGTTTTTAGCTACAAAAATGATTTTTAATATATATTTATGTCTTAGTTTTTTCGTAAAATAAACTTATATTCATGTCTAATTTTTCGTTCACGTATCTTGATGGCTTCCTTGCTTCTCCTTCTGCATACAGGGTGTCTCAGGAGAAACGCTAATTTTAAGGGATATGACAAGAACGATCATTCGAAGTAAAAAATATCTAGTAAACGTGGGTTCTAAAGTGTAGACCTTAAGAGCGATGGGCTCTTGTTTGTCTTCGCTACTGTGAAATACATCTTTTTCAGTGACCAAGTGTTTATAGCTCTTAAGATAAGCGTTTTAGAGCCCACGTTTACTTCACATTTTATTCTTGTTTTCTTCCATACTACCTCCCCTCCCCCTAAAAAGTATGTATGGAAAGCCAAGATCTTACATTTTATGTAAATTGAACGTGAAAGGGGGGGCCGGGCGGGAGAAAGGAAAAGGAAGGGAAGGAACTATTGATATCAGCTGCATCGGGAATCTGCGGTGCCGGGTGAAAATGTGTGCCGGGCAGGGACTTATACCTCAAATCCCCTTATTAATTTTTTTATTTTTATTTTTTTGTCTAGATGTCTTCCATTTCAGGCGTTGGCCCCCAACACCAAAAACGTATCTAAGCTACAAACAAAAAAACTCTAATATGGCTACGAAGTCTTTCGCGACGTATTTCTTGAGTAAAAATCTCTCGGTGTACATGCCGCGTCAATTCAGGATAAAACTCCAAGCTTTCGACCGCTACCTCCATGGTCGTCGCGGCATGTACACCGAGAGATTTTTACTCAAAAAAACTGTTAATACCATCACCACTTGCACTCTAAAAGCGAACTAGGATAGATGTTTGTCATCATTTCCACCTCCAGCCACGAAAAAAAAAAACACACCTCCGATAGTCTTGTAAAAGAGAAAAAAAAACGAGGGAGAAAGGGAAGGGTGCATTGCTTTTTGTTTTATTTTTGTTCTTCTTTTTCGTCTTTTTCTTCCGGAGGTGTCCACAGTAGCCAGACGGTGGGGTGCCCAGGTCGTCTTCCCGTTCATCGAGGGTTATTATCGTTGATGTCTCTCATCAGTCCATCCTGTGCTAAATCGTCAATCTCTTCTTACAACCTGTACACCTCAATGCTGTGGAGAGTGCGTAAGAAACGGCCCAGGTAATTCGCAAACAGTGAACCACACGACGCCTTGAGCCGAAAAACCGTGTAGTTGCTCGTTACATAGTGCCAAAAGTCTAACAACCCTGCAACGTTCTCACTGAAATAGTATGACAGCGCCTTACCTTTAACCCACACCGTGGCATTACGTCGTGTAGCGGAGTAGTAAATGACGCCACGATGGATCAGTTCAGTGGGCTTTACGGCCTGAGGTGTCTGTCGCAGCAACAATGCCAACTTGCGACGTGTGAGGAGCCGACAGTCGACAGCCGTATCACAAATTAGGCAGCCGCGTGAATCACTACGCCATCCGGACACAGTGCTTATGCCAAATGCATGGACTGTCTCAGCACGCTCCCCAGGCAACTCACATTTCCACGTTGCGCCACATGTCCACAGTCCTCGTCCAAGTCCTCCATGCTCGCAAATTTTTAGTTTCACGCCGGAGGTCGAAGGAAATGTGCATCCGCACTGAAGACGGTAGATCCATTGTACGAACGAGCGGACACCAGGCATTCATACAACAGATTCGCGTCGGCGGGCAATGGAGCTATAGTCTTCAGTGCGGATGCACGCTTCGTTCGACCTGCGGCGGGAATCTAAAAATTAGTGAGCGTGGGGGACGCGGACGGGATCGGAGGACAGGTGGCACTAGGTAGAAATGTGAGTCGCCCAGAGAGCCTGCCGAGATAGTCCGCATATTTGACATAAACACTGTGTACGGATGGCGCAGTGGTCAACGCCATTGCCCAGTGAGCAGGAGGTCCCGGTTTCGAGTCCCCGTCCGCCACACATTTTCACTCGTCGCCGCTGATTGCGCATGGAAATTGGAAATTTGTGGTAAGTTCTTATGAGACCAAACTGCTAAGGCCATCGGTCCCTCCTAAGCTTACACACTATTTAAACTAACTTACGCTAAGGACGGCACACATACACATGCCCGAGGGAGGACTCTAACCTCCGATGGGGGGGGGGGGGGGGGCATGTGGACCGTGGCATGACACTCCAGACCGCGCAGCTACCCCGCGAGGCGATTCTGAATAAAGTCCCGATGCAGCTGATATCAGTAGTTCCTTCCCTTACCTTTCTATCCCTTCTACCTTCAGTTTAAATAATACGTATCACAGCCGCTGATGTAAAGTGGTGTCCGTTCTTACGGACATGTCAGAAAGAACATACACCACACATTCATGTAAAACAGCTTACAGGAGAAGACATTTATTTCACAATATCGAAGATGAAGCAGCACTCATAAGTCTTAGGGACGCAGTTTAGAGCCCATGTTTACTAGAAGTTTTTGCTTCGGAAATGATCGTTTCTGTCATATCCCTGAGTATCGACCACTGCTCTTGAGACCTGGAAGCCACTGTACAATGTTCGTTAGAAGTTTCTCCGTATGAGCACGAACCAGTTTTGTCATATTCCATTTCCGTAATGAGAAAGGGAAGGAGGATTTGTGTATGCCTCGCTCTGTGGGTCACTTACAGGACATATACGATGGAAGCACAATCTGCATCGAATACTGTAATGTTACCCTAATGTTACTTGATTCGAGTGGCATGTGCATTTTGGCTTGTACTGTGCAGTCCACGTTTCGTTTTCATTTGCTATGCCATTTTGTGTAGTGTATCGCTTAAAATTCTACTTCGAATGCCACCAGTTATTCAGTTTTATGCAATAGAGTTTTGCGAGGGAAACATCACCTTTCTTCCGAAGATACGCATTTGAGTTTCCAGAGCATAACACTACACCGACCTGCTACGGTCCTTACAGCATGGTACCTTCTCTGTGTTAAGCCAAGCCATGTTACTTATCTCATTTCTTCGTTACATTCTCCTGTTGCTTCGCAGTCTTATGGTATAGAGCCTATAGCGCAGCTTCCCACTTTGTTTTCATTCTATATTAGATTTTATGCACAATACCTCTTAAAATTAAAAGCGGAGAAGCACCAAATCGTAAATTTTCCACAGTATTAATATATTTACATAACTGTTTGTTTGAAAGTGGTCAATAAAGGATACAACAGTGGTGAACACACCGAGCGAGGTTGGGAAGTGGCTAACACACTGGACTCGCATGCCCGCATCTCGTGGTCGTGCGGTAGCGTTCTCGCTTCCCACGCCCGGGTTCCCGGGTTCGATTCCCGGCGGGGTCAGGGATTTTCCCTGCCTCGTGATGGCTGGGTGTTGTGTGCTGTCCTTAGGTTAGTTAGGTTTAAGTAGTTCTAAGTTCTAGGGGACTGATGACCATAGATGTTAAGTCCCATAGTGCTCAGAGGCATTTGAACCATTTTTGACTCGCATGTGAGAGGATGACGTTGCAATCCCGCGTCCGACCATTCTGATTTAGGTTTTCCGTCATTTGCCTAAAATCGCTTCAGGCAAATACCGGGATGGTTTCTTTGAAAGGACACGGCCGACTTCCTTCCCCGTCCTTCCCTAATCCAATGAGACCGATGACCTCGCTGTTTGGTCTCTTCCATCAAATCACACATACACACACACACACACACACACACGCACACACTGGTGGACAACGTTGAGAAATATAGTACACGTCATAGGCGTCCGCAGCAAGTTACCCAAGAGAGCCAAGCCTCCACAGTTACCATTTTGTGTATAAATGTGTTGCTCAATTTCTAGATGTGTTAATATTATGTGCGACACAAAAAACTTATTACATCCCAGAAAACTGATTGTTAACGAACTCACTTCTAGAAGTATGTGACAATTCCGTAATGAATAAAAACTCTGCACTACAGATTCTAGGAGAAGCAAGTGCTGCACCCTTGTCCTTTCCAAACCTCCCCCCCCCCCCTTCCTCCACCTTGCGGACGCCAAAGGCAAACACAGAGAAAACGTCATTTTCGACAGTGCAGTGATGGCGAAACCAAGAATGTTAAAGTTAAAAAGTAAACAAATACGAAGAAGGGAGCAGCCCAGAAAAACATTAAACTAAACATCGAAAGAACTATGTGTTAGTGTTGTGTGTGTGTGTGTGTGTGTGTGTGTGTGTGCGTGTGTCTGGGTGTGTGTTTGCTTGCGTGGACGTTTTTCGTTTGTTTACGTTTTTCTGGTTTGGTCCATTTGATTTTTGTTTACTGTTTAACATTTTCAGTTACGTTACCATTGTTCTGTCAAATATGGTATTTATTCTTCGTTTTGATTTCACTCTGCATACTTTGTATGTTCAATATTTTCAATATTGTTGACCAGTATTGTAGCCTCTTTGATAACGATAGTTAGTGGGAGCCTGATGATAGCACTGTAAGGCGAAATCTGGTTAGCGAAATAAATACAGCCGGCCGAAGTGGCCGTGCGGTTAAAGGCGCTGCCGTCTGGAACCGCAAGACCGCTACGGTCGCAGGTTCGAATCCTGCCTCGGGCATGGATGTGTGTGATGTCCTTAGGTTAGTTAGGTTTAACTAGTTCTAAGTTCTAGGGGACTAATGACCTCAGCAGTTGAGTCCCATAGTGCTCAGAGCCATTTGAACCATTTTTGAAATAAATTCATGCTGTAGAACATACATAGTTTTGGTCTTCTCATTTATAATTACGAAGTTACTCTATCAATGCTGACCCTACGATTTATCTTAGAAAATCTAGCAATTGTAGACTTAGAGAAAGCTTTTGACAATGTTGACTGGAATACTCTCTTTCAAATTGTGAAGGTAGCAGGGGTAAAATAGAGGGAGCGAAAGGCTATTTACAATTTGTACAGAAACCAGATGGCAGTTGTAAGAGTCGAGGGGCATGAAAGGGAAGCAGTGGTTGGGAAGGGAGTGAGACGGGGTTGTAGACTATACCCGATGTCATTCAATCTGTATACTGAGCAAGCAGTAAAGGAAACTGAAGAAAAATTCGGAGTAGGTATTAAAATCCATGGAGAAGAAATAAAAACTTTGAGGTTCGCCAATGACATTGTAATTCGGCCAGAGACAGCAAAGGACCTGGAAGAGCAGTTGAACGGAATGGACAGTGTCTTGAAAGGAGGATATAAGATGAACATCAACAAAAGCAAAACGAGGATAATGGAATGTAGTCGAATTAAGTCGAGCGATGCTGAGGGAATTAGATTAGGAAATGAGACACTGAAAGTAGTAAAGGAGTTCTGCTATTTTGGGAGCAAAATAACTGATGAAGTTCGAAGTAGAGAGGATATAAAATATAGCCTGGCAATGGCAAGGAAGGCGTTTCTGAAGGAGAGAAATTTGTTAACGTCGAATATAGATTTAAGTGTCAGGAAGTCGTTTCTGAAAGTATTTGTATGGAGTGTAGCCATGTATGGAAGTGAAACGTGGACGATAAATAGTTTGGACAAGAAGAGAATAGAAGCTTTCGAAATGTGGTGCTACAGAAAAATGCTGAAGATTATATGGGTAGATCACATAACTAATGAGGAGGTATTGAATAGAATTGGAGAGAAAAGAAATCTGTGGCACAACTTGACTAGAAGAAGGGATCGGTTGGTAAGCCATGTTCTGAGTCATCAAGGGATCACCAATTTAGTATTGGAGGGCAGTGTGGGGGGTAAAAATCGTAGAGGGAGACCAAGAGATGAATACACTAAGCAGATTCAGAAGGATGTAAGTTGCAGTAAGTACTGGGAGATGAAGGAGCTTGCACAGGATAGAGTAGCATAGAGAGCTACATCAAACCAGTCTCTGGACTGAAGACCACAACAACAACAACTCTACCAAGAAGAGACGGAAGAATCGACTAACGTGGTATCATATGAAACCTATTGATGCATAAAAGTTTAGCTCATCCGTTCTTAGCAAGCAGTGTAAATTAAGTGAACACATTGCTTTGTTTCTACAGCTACGACTACATCTGTACTCCGAAAGACTCTTACGGCGTATCCTTTTAGTGTACAGGGTTATTATGATTAAAGTTTCGCTAGTTGAGAGGGCCCCCATGATAAACGAGTGATCGTGGAGCAGTGAAAATTTGTGGAAACATTTGTAAGGAAATACGGAAGAGAAATAACGAATGAACCATTGAAAGAAACGCATTTTAATTGCTCATGAAAATGTAACATTTATTAATTGAGAACCACGTTTACGTTCCAGGTTGCAAACTTTGCTCAATGTTACTATCATTTGCACCCCCAACAGCTTGGAACTACACTAGAGATAGCATTTCATAGTTGTTCGCGTCGCTTTTCGAACGTTAGACCATGGAATGTTCAGCTGTCGTCACATTTCTCATGTATTGCTTGACGATTGCGCGTTGCATCCAGTATTCTCAGCCAGGGGAACTGTAACTTCTTCGACAACTTATAGCGCAGTTGCCCGCCGGCCTCTCCTACGAGCAATTACCAGATCGCCCGTTAATTCGAACTTCTGAATTTTGTTCTTTCACTCCGGTGTAAAAAAAAAGCACTTCTCGGTATCCCTTTATTGCGTAAATACTAGCGAAGAGCAGCAGCGCTATTGGTGTTGTTTGTCTTGCTTGCAGTAACTCCGTCTGCTAGAAGTGAAGCCTTTCTTCTCAAACTTCCACCTTTCATTTCGTACATCACCATAAGATACCTGCTTTGGCACGTGATGTACAGCAGAATTTTACATCTACATCTACACATTATATATTCCGCTAGCCACCAAGCGGTGTGTGGCGGAGGGCACAATTCGCGCCAAAGTCATATCCCCCCCTCCCCCTCTGTTCCACTCGCGGATCGCGCGAGGGAAAAACCACTGTCTGAACGCCCTCAGTACGAGCTCTTATTTCCCTTATCTTTGAATGGTGATCATTGCGCGATTTGAAAGTTGGTGGTAATAATATATGCTCTGCATCCTCGGTGAAGATCGGATTTCGGAATTTAGTGAGCAGCCCCTTCCGTTTAGCGCGCCGTCTATCTCCAAGAGTGCCCCACTTCGAACTTTGTAACGCTCTCGCGATGGCTAAATGTACCAGTCACTAATCCTGCCACTCTTCTTTGGACCCATCTCAATCTCCTGAATCACACCCAACTGGTAAGGGTCCCATGGAGACGAACAATACTCCAAGACTGGACGAACTAACTACTGTAAGGTATTTCCTTTGTTGAAGGACTGCATCGGTTCAGGATTTTATCAATAAACCGCAATCTAGAGTTCGCCTTACCCGTTACTTGTGTAATCTGATCATTCCATTTGAGATCATTTCTAATAGTCACACCCAGATACTTGACGGACGTTACCGCTTCCAAAGACTGAGCATTTATTTTGTACTCGTACATTACTGGGGATTTTCGCCTTGTTATACGCAATAGATTACACTTACTAACACTGAGAGATAACTGCCAGACATTACACCACGCATTAATTATCTACAAATCCTCAATGATTTGTTCACAACTTCCGTGTGATACTACTTTCCTGTAGACTACAGCATCATCGGCAAACAGTCTAAGGCAGCTGTCAATACCATCAACCAGATCGTTTATGTAAATCGTAAAAAGCCGTGGGCCACACCTGATGTTACGCTTGTTTCTGTTGAAGTCACCCCATTCAGGACGACATACTGCTTCCTGTCTGTTAGAAAACTTTCTATCCAACAGCATACGTCATCGGATAGACCGTAAGCGCGCACTTTTTGTAGCAAGCGACAGTGCGGAACTGAGTCGCACGCCTTTCGGAAGTCGAGAAATATGGCAGCAACCTGCGAGCCGGTATCTAGAGCCTGTTGTATATCACGCACAAAGAGGGCCAGCTGTGTCTCGCATGATCGCTGTTTCCTAAAACCGTGCTGGTTTCTGCAGATGAGCTTCTCAGAGTCTAGAAAGGTCATTATGTCCGAACACAAAATATGTTCCATGATTCATCTTTTCAAGAGGAGAGTTCCAACACCTGGATAGTTTGCACTCCTTAGTAATCGGAATTGGTCACACAGTGAGTCTACTCTACACGAAGAATCGAGCCCAGATACTGCAGAGGCGCGACTTCTCCGAGTAGCATCAGCTGTCTGGATGTTCTCCTTCGGTGTGCTGCGTCACCCGTGTTACATTCGCCAACCGCAGCTGAAGCGCAGTGCTGGTCTCTGTCCCGAGAGCTGGTGAGGACTGCGCGAAAGGGTTTGTTCTTGGGAGCCGCCCTCGGACGTGTTCGCCCTGTTAGAGGCGGCGTGCGAGAGGAGAGTCCAAGGGCGAGTGCTAAACGGCCGGCAGACGCCGTCTGCGGGCTCCAGCAGTTCACTGTAGTTTGCGGTTGCTGTCCGCAGAGCCACAAACCAAGGAAAATCACAAAAACTTCAAAGCTCATCACGTTATACTTCAAGTGAATTGCAACGTGTTCACAGTGTAGAACATTCAGACAAGGCGTACAGAAAACATGAAAATTTCAGGAATTTGTCAATTAATCACAAAAAGCCCAACTGTTGAAAAAGTAAGAGTATGCGTTCGAAGTGACCTAAATTGAAATGTGTGAAGATTGTATCTCTTCTTTCGGACATAAAGCTCTCTATAATGAAATGATAATTAAATCAAGACGCTAAGCTGTCGACAGGCGATAATGTACATTAACGGGGAGAGTGGAAAATGTGTGTCCCGAGCGGGACTCGAACCCGGGATCTCCTACTTACACTCATTAGTCGCGGCAGACAATCGTAATCATACAGAGTCCCGTAACAGTTTGGGCAATGCGTGTGGAACCGCACAGAAGAAGAAGGTCAAATGCCGGTTAGCCTTAACTATATGAAGATGGTACCTGTTCTTTCGGACATGTCCAGGGTCAGCTTAGGGTCTTGGTTTAATTATCATTAAATTGAAATGGGACGATCCTATAAAAATGTTGTATTGAAAGTAGACGCCGTACTGAGATTTATTAGAAAAATCCTAAGAAAACGCGTTTCTACTTCACAGTCATATTACCAACAGTGAACCTGGGCAGCTTTAGAAGAGGTGAAACATCCTCATTGTTTTTTTTTTCAACCAGATTACATCCCGTGACTATACTCCGTTCATCATACGAATGAACCTCATGTGGCTCTGAGCACTATGGGACTCAACTGCTGTGGTCATAAGTCCCCTAGAACTTAGAACTACTTAAACCTAACTAACCTAAGGACAGCACACAACACCCAGCCATCACGAGGCAGAGAAAATCCCTGACCCCGCCGGGAATCGAACCCGGGAACCCGGGCGTGGGAAGCGAGAACGCTACCGCACGACCACGAGATGCGGGCGAACCTCATGTAAACATTACACTATATACTGTTCCGCGTTTGCTGGAACGTCATTGGTTTTCGTTTCACATGAGGCAGAAGCCAAGCTGTCTCGAGTACAGTCAAGTCTGATAATGAAGATACGGTTTAAGTTGTGCGTTAGCGTACATCGTTTCAGTGATAATACGGGACAACAGCATTAACGGCGCATTTAACTTGGACACCACCTGGTCCAACTAACCTGCAGTGATGCGAACCTCTGCAGTAAAGACGTAAAAAGAGAAGAGCAGAGAACAATATAGCTTTGACTGTCATTCAGTTTTTAAATAGAACGAAATAATGGTAAAAAACAGGCGATACACTTTTTAGGTGATCTGATCGAAAATAGTATCGTAATTAAAACAAGAGTGATGAAAATTCCTGACTTAAACAATTTTTCTGCATGAGCTATGTGTGCATAAAAGCGCACTGCTGGGATTCACCATGTAGGCAAATACTGAATCCACTGTAGGTATTACAGTCAGTCGTCTGATAACCTCTGGATTCCTTGCATTTCGGGCTCCGAGGAATACATTTCAGTACTGCTAAGTTGATAACGAGGCGATCAGCAACAGAATCCCAAGCCACCAAGAAGTCCATCACGACAAATCCCTGAACTTGGCTGCAGATCAATTCTATTGGTATCAGATTGCAGTGTTGAGGTGAAACTGTAAAAATGCAGAATTTGTGCAATGTGCTCGGCGCCGTGAAAGTTGTTTTCCATGTTTCTATGACGCTTATCGCTCGGGGGCGTGTGAGACCATATCTGTCCTACAAAACAATTACCATATTCAAACAAACAGTATTTGATTTCTCTTTCCCCCCCCCACCAAAATTTAATTGTGCAATGTTTTCTTAACGTTAACAATCTTTTATAAAACATCGATAATTAGAAATGTGTATTTGCAATGAAAACCAGAATTTTCGTGCGATATGTGATTAGAAACTAGAAGAAGTGCATTTTCTTAAAAAAAATGGTGGTTAAATATGAGTTAATTACCACATCCTTGATGAATTTCATGTATAAATGATTTAGGTATTCAAACGGAACAAAAAGAAATTGTTGACCACAAGGATCGCCGCCCGCCAGTTTACCCGATTACCAAGAAATTACACCACGCATATAATTCAATTATAGTGCGTTATACACACATCAAAAAAGTTTTGTACTACCTCGATTCCGAGAGTTCTGGAACCTGTACAGAAAATTGGAATAGAGATCACCATAAACATCATTTCCGCCATTTTTATTGCTCATGAAAACCACACATTTCATGTTGTACCACCATACAGCGAGAACTTCAGAGGTGGTGGTCCAGATTGCTATACACACCGCTACCTCTAATACCCAGTAGCACGTCCTCTAGCACTGATGCATCCCTGCATTCGTCGTGGCAACTATTCACAAGTTCATCAAGGCACTGGTAGTCCAGAGTGTACCACTCTTTAACGGCAATTCGGCGTAGATCCCTCAGAGTGGTTGGTGGGTCACGTTGTCCATAAACAGCCCTTTTCATTCTATCCCAGGCATGTTCGATAGGATTCATGTCTGGAGAACATGCTGGCCACTCTATTCGAGCGATGTCGTTATCCTGAAGGAAGTCATTCACAAGATGTGCGCACGATAGGGGCGCGAATTGACGTTCATGGAGACGAATGCCTCACCAATATGCTGCCCATAAGGGTCCACTATCGGTCGGAGGATAGCGTTCACGTATCGTACAGTCGTTACGGCGCCTTCCATGATCACCAGCGGCGTACGTCGGCCCCACGTAATGCCACCCCAAAACATCAGGGAATCTCAACCTTGCTGCACTCGCTGAACAGTATGTCTCAGGCGTTCAGCCTGGCCGGGTTGCCTCTGAACACGTCTCCGACGATTGCTTGGTTGAAGGCATATGCGACACTCATCGGTGAAGAGAACGTGATGCCAGTCCTGAGCGGTCCATTCGGCTTGTTGTTGGGCCCATCTGTACGGCGCTGCATGGTGTCGTGGTTGCAAAGATCAACCTCAAGATGGACGTCGAGAGTGAAGTTGCACATCATGCAGCCTATTGCGCACAGTTTGAGTCGTAACACGACGTCCTGTGGCTGCACGAAAAGCGTTATTTAACATGGTGTCGTTGCTGTCTGGGTTCCTCCGAGGCAGAATCCGTAGGTAGCGGTCATCCACTGCAGAAGCGTTGTGTGAGCGTGGCATGTCATCGACAGTGTCTGTCTCTCCATGTCCGAACAACATCGCTTTGGTTCACTCCGAGACGCTTGGACGCATCCCTTGTTGAGAGTCCTTCCTGGCACAATGTAGCTATGCGGAGGCGATCGAACCGCGTTACTGACCGTCTAGGCATGGCTGAACAACAGACAACACTAGTCGTGTACCTCATTCCTGGTGAAATGACTGGAACTGATCGGCTGTCGGACCCCCTCCGTCTAATAGGTGCTGTTCATGCATGGTTGTTTACGTCTTTGGGCGGATTTAGTGACATCTCTGAACAGCGAAAGGGACTGTTTCTGTGATACAATATTCACAGTCAATGTCTATCTTCAGGAGTTCTGGGAACTTGTTTCCAGCCATTAATAGTGTTCCACGCGCGTTTTGTTACGGAGCAGGATGGAGTGTCATCCATTTTCACGGTACGTACGAACAGCGTGACAATCAGAGCACATGTAGAGCTTACAGTGACTGTGACTGTACACGAGTTTTGAAATAAAAATTACGTAGCTAAAATATGATTAGGAAAAACTTTGATGGCTGTTAATACATCAGAATGTCTTAAATGTTTCATTTACAGTGACGCAGTAATAAGTACGTTGGACCTACTTCCAAGTACGGAACAATACCTGTGTACGAGTGCTACAGCTGCTGATCAGTCATCGCGTTTGTGGTCGTCTACATCAGGCTTATTCTTGTAATGAACGAAGTATAGTTCACGTTCGTAGTCAGTGAACTGTGCTGACCGAACCATTGCGCTGTTGCTGCTATTCTACTGAGAACACAATACTCACCGCCTTTTTTTATACTGGCGAATCCGCCTATCATGTCATCAATTCCCTATTACATAAGGCTGCCTCGATGTTTTTAATCAATCATCGGAGAGTATATTTACAGAATAGCTGCATGCATCATGTTTTTGTTTAGCCAGTGTCACAGAGACGGCGAAAATAATTCAAGCCGCCTACGAGTTCTGAATAATTGTTATTTATATAGTTTATTGCCGGTCGGTGTGGCCGAGCGGTTCTAGGCGCTTTTGTCTGGAACCGCGCGGCCACTACGGTCGCAGGTTCGAATCCTGCCTCGGGCATGGATGTGTGTGCTGTCAAAAAAAAAAAAAAAAAAAAAAAAAAAAAAGGTTCAAATGGCTCTAGGCACTATGGGACTTAACATCGGAGGTCATCAGTCCCCTAGACTTAGAACTACTTAAACCTAAGGACATGACACACATCCATGCACGAGACAGGATTCGAGCCTGCGACCGCAGCAGCCGCGTGGTTCCAAACTGCCTAGAACCGCTGGGCTACCACAGCCGGCTTGTGTGCTGTATTTAGGTTAGTTAGGTTTAAGTAGTTCTAAGTTCTAGGGGACTGATGACCTGAGATGTTAAGTCCCATAGTGCTCATAGCCATTTGAACCATATAGTTTATTGTTAACTTGCACTAGTATGAGTTTCTATGTACTTGCGGTGCAGAGCCGAAGTCTGGAGCGTCCGGATAGCGCCTTCGGACGTCGTAACCAGTTTATTTCTGCAGCACTGCGTCTTCCCTCTGCTGACGGCGTTGCCCGTAAGGTAATAAGTGAGGTGTGGGCTGCGGTCACCTTTCCCAACGACAGCCGGCCTTGTGGTCGTTAAGAGGAAATTGCAAGAAGCCCTTATTTACACCCACAGTTTGTCTGCAAATACCAATTCGTAAGCTAAATCAGGGTAAACTCAAGACTTTAAGGAAAGTGCATTATTTCCAGCACATCCTAAGCCAGCTGTTCGTATTATCACATGTGGCTTATTGTAGTGTTGAAGCACAGTTCTGTCGTATACGTTAAAATATCTTAACTGTCAACTACCTATAATTTCAACACCTCAACGAACCGCTTAAAGATCAGTCGCTACGTTTTAATTTACATTTGTCGTGTTTCACCTGCTACAACTTACTTTACATTTCTAGCAAATTTCTTTCCGTACTATCATAACAGGTCTACCCTGCGCTGTCGGCAAGCGGGATGCACTCAGCCCCTGTGAGGCAAACTGAGGATCTTCTTGACTGGGAAGTAGCGGCACCTGTCTCGTAAACTGATATACGGCCGGGAGAGCGGTGTGCTGACCACAACCCCTCCATATCTCCAACCAGTGAAGACTGTGGGCTGTGGATGACACGGCGGCCGGTCGGTGCCGTTGGGCTTTCATGGCCTGTTCGGGCGGAATTTAGTTTTACTTTTTACCATCATAAAAACACGACAAAACTGAGCTTAGTAACATGGAAAGTTATCACTCTATGATGAGAATTAGAAAGGATCACATTTAAAGCTGTGCGTGTAGAATAATATTCTTCGTACAGCGTCATTTTAATACTTCTATCAGGCAGGCAATAGCACATATGTAAGTAGGCTGTTTAGGTTTTTATGTTGGTAATGTCGTGTAGTGCTGTGTATGAAAATCGCTGACTGCGCTGTGTGCAGTCTGTGGCTGGTTGGACTCATTGTTGGAATATTCGCTAGTGTACTGTTGGGTAGTTGGATGTAACAGCGCGTAGCGTTGCACGGTTCGAGGTGAGCCGCCAGCAGTGGTGGATGTGGGGAGAGAGATGTCAGAGTTTTGGAAACGGATGATCTGGACGTGTCTCCGTCAGAAAAACGAAATTTGTTTAATTGGATATCACAAAAAAATATATATCTCTTAACTACTATCGACCGTCTCTCAGACTGCTACTAATTTTTGTGTCTAGATATTTCTCACACCCCTGCAAAGCCAAATGGACTCTTCCATGTATCTTCCTATTGGCTGTCAAGCTACACGTACCAGCATTCTTGCATTGTTGCTGCTCTTTGTTTCGAAATTATTAGCCTTGAGAGGTCTCACAGACGTACCATAGTGTTTGCGTGCCGCGTTTTTATTCATGCTACTGTTTCTCCATGGCGGGGAAAGCTGGGCCTTCTGTGCAACGTGTGTTATGTGAGACAGATGTCTTCACTTGCAAGATGAGCTCCAGACACAGAAAGAAGAATTCGAAAATCGAAAAACGTGCACCTTTTGCCCTCCTCGTCTAAAGAGGAAAACAAGGTATCCATGTCAACAGTGTGGTGTTCCGATTTGTTTGGAGTGTTCCAGGAAGGTCTGCGTGAAGTGTTTGCAGGTGGAAATTGACTAAAGTATGATTCAGTGGCACATGAGAACAAGTATTTAGTTTTTACTTGTAATTTTAAAAGTAAAATGGTGGCAAAGTTTCTCCATTCATAAACTTACGGACTGAAATATTCGCTCTACATTGCAAAGTGAGTCGTAAACTGAGAGCTGACTTCGCACACAATTTATCGTAAGTCATGTTGAATTTTTCCACCTAGTTATATTGCCAATTTGTAATATAATCCCTCTGATGAAAATCTGTGTGTGAGTAGAGAGCTAACTATTTGCTGTTATTTTCGTAACTCATAAAATAAAAATATACTCCAGATGTCGCTTTGTTTTAATTGTTGAAGTGTGTAAAATACCGCAGTGCTTAAAAAAAATCAAATTTCTACAAAAGCCACCTCTAAAAAGTGTAATGAATGACTGGAAGTCAAGAAACTATATACTATATTCAGCAAAATTCTGGTTTGATATATAAAATAGAAATGCAGTCTGTGAGACCCCTCCGTAGCAATTGTGTTCCTGTGAATAACCATAGTAGTTGAGGGATATATATATATATATATATATATATATATATATATATATATATATATATATATATATAATGACTGTTGAACGCTATTAAGGTAAATAAATTGTTTGTTCTCTATCAAAATCTTTCATTTGCTAACTATGCCTATCAGTAGTTAGTGCCTTCAGTAGTTAGAATCTTTTATTTAGCTGGCAGTATTGGCGCTCGCTGTATTACAGTAGTTCGAGTAACGAAGATTTTTATGAGGTAAGTGATTCATGAAGGGTATAGGTTATTGTTAGTCAGGGCCATTCTTTTGTAGGGATTATTGAAATCAGATTGCGTTGCGCTAAAAATATTGTGTGTCAGTTTAGTGATGATCAGAATAAGTAAAGTTCTAAGTTCTAGGGGACTAATGATCTCAGCAGTTGAGTCCCATAGTGCTCAGAGCCATTTGAACCATTTGAAGAATAAGTAAAGAGAGAAATGTCTCAGTACGTTCAGTTTTGCTCAGCTGTTTGAAAATCAAATAACGTAGAAGTTTACCAGCACAATCATTCTTAATTATTCTAAGGGGACTTTTCGCATTCACCCAGTTTTCAACAACTGAAGCTGACGTAGAAGTGACAGAAAGCGCTTGTTACTGTCAGTGAACGGGGAACTACAGTACTGGCCAGTAAAATTTCACCATAAAAGCGGCGAACAGTAGACGTAACATGGGTATTAAATGTACACTGTCCAGTCACATTAATGTGACCATCTGGGAAAAGCCAGAATAATCACCTTCGGCAGTGCAAATTGTTTCTAGACGTGCAGGAGGTGTGTCAGTGAAGTTCTAGAAAGTAGCAACAGGAATGTGGAGCTATGCCGACTGCAATGCCGTGGTCAGCTCAGCTAGGTTTATCGACTGAGGTTTCAAGGCACCAACAGTCCGAATTAAATAGTTTCACAGGAGCTCTATTGGGTTTAAATCCGGGGAGTTTGCTCACAAGGGAGTACGGTAAATTCATCCTGATGCTCTTAGAACCACACTCGTACACTGCGAGCTATGTGACACGTTGCATTGTCCTGCTGAAGATGCCATCGCTCTGAGGAAAAATAAATTTTGAGGAAAAATAAACTGCACGTGGGCATCGCCAAGGATAGACACGTACTTGTGTTGATCCGTTGTGAGTTCCATAATGACGACATCACCCAGGGAATGCCACGAAACCATTCCGCAGACCATAATTGTTGCAAGGTGTTTGTTTTCTCGTCCTACTCGCCTACGCACACCCGTCCGATGAGGCATAAATCTTTACTCATCTGAAAAGTCCTCCTGTCGCCACTCAGCGGACTTCCAGTTGCGGTACAGGTGTGTAGTTCCAGCATTCGTCTCCGATGAACAGCTTTCAGCGCGGGTGGCTACTGCGGTGGCCCATACACAGCGACTTTCTCTGAACGGTCGTTGATGAGACACTGTTGGTAGCCCTTGGTTCATTTTGGTGGTCTTTTGCTCAACAGTTGCACGTCTGTTCGCCCGTACACATCTCTGCAGCCGTCGTTCTCCCCTGTCATCCATCGCCCGTGGTCCACAACAATTGGCTCGGCGCCAGTTTTGGAAAGCGCCATATTGACATCCACGGTATCTCGTATTTTAACCATGGCGCAGGTGCATTATTTACAGACTTAGATCGACTACAATGTTTTACGCGTGTGCCCCTCCTTCCCCTCCCCCTCCCGCCGCACCTCCTCCTCCCCTTCCCCCGAGACACTTTATATACGCTCCATTGCTAGAGATGCCACATGCCGTCTGTGAATGGTTATTCCATGTTGACGTCAAGGATAGACGGTAGCTACATTACTGTGACTGGATCGTGTACTATAGCATGAATATGCAAATGATTAGCATTTCAGCACAAACGCTCGAAGCAGATGGATGTAACGACATCTACCTTTTGTATACATGGACGTATAACACAGCGCGTTTCTCATTTAGAAATCGCATTTTAATGTTGGTTGCTTTTCAGAATCGTGTTACGCCGCATGTACGAAGGAGAAATGTCTGCTATCACGTGTCGTATTTCGACACTGACAGGATCGTGACCTGTCAAGAGGGTGGTTTATTGTTCCACCATACCGTTGCTCCTGTACGTCGGGACCCCACGGCTGTCATGTGAGTATGAAACTGAATGGTTCAGGACGGCCGTACGCAACGTCCTGCGCAATTATATGGGCCACACTCGAATAGCGCATGAGAGGTCAGAAATTCTGTTCGCTAGACCAAGCTAGAGGCAGAAAATGGGCACGGACAATGTGAGGACATCTACATCACGGACTGTCGACACGACGACCATTGTTCCAGCTTCTCTTGGCGCGGCAGCGAATGCGCACAGGTTGCCCAAACTCTTACGGGAATCGCCAAAGCGTGCGCGAGTAATGAGTGGGTTGGCAAATGTCTATAAGGTACAATACATATGTAGAATTGTGGACAGTTGGGAATGTGAGTCTCACGGGAAGCGTGCAAAGGATAAGTACCTGCAGTCGCGCTATTCATCTCTGTCCTCGGTGGCTCAGATGGATAGAGCGTCTGCCATGTAAGCAGGAGATCCCGAGTTCGAGTCCCGGTCGGGGCACACATTTTCAGCTGTCCACATCGAGGTATATCGTCAGCAGCTGAGGTTGTCAGTTAGTCATCATTTATTCGTTACATTTCTGACGTTTTAAAGCCAGAGGATGTGTCCTATCTTCGAGGTCTCCACGGAGACAAGATAATGCAAGATCAAATTTTGTACTTGCTGTCTTGACCTACCTCTATACATAGCGTGCTCCACTCCTTTCCTGGCCAGCACGTTCTGGAGACCTCTCACTCACTGAATAGATCTGGTCATACGTTGCTCAGTGACTGGAACGCCACAATTGGCCAGCTAGTACTCAGTCATCGACTTGTAGCAGCACTGAATAACATATCCGTATGTGACATCCATGCTCAGTTCGACACGATGCCCAGTTAGGTTAGGGCCCTTTCTGCTGCCAGAGGTGGCAACTCCGTGTACTAACTTTCACTCCCTACATACCCAAAAATCAGCGGCAGATCCTTCCTACTATACTGTATTCGCACAATAAGTATCTTTCGTTACTTTCTGTCTATCTGGTGTTGCAACATTATTGGTTTGCTGTGTAGCTTTTAAAACCTAGCTGCCCGCTCCCAGCTTTTTAAAGCCCAGTTATCGATCCAGATGGGGTCTTCTGGCCATTAAAGGCAACAGATGATTTTCATTTAATCAATAACACAGTTGTTACTTTCATTGGTTTTCAAAAAAAGCCTACGATTCCGTGGACAGATATACAGCGTTTTTAACACTGGAAGATGCAGTCATCGACGAAACCACCAGCCAATTAATCTATCAGATACTGACAGAGAAAACTTCGAAAGTTAAATTCCTAGGAGAAGTTTCTGAACCATTCATAATTAATACAGGAGTTCGGCGCAGCGATGGGCTCTCGCATGAAGAGGTTCTCCGGAGATAAGTAGAGAAAGAAAAAGATTGCACTATATTCTTAGCTTCTAAGCGATCTAGAATTGGCCAAATTCTGTAATAAAAATAACAACAATGCTAGCAGATTTTTTTATAATCCATTAATATTTTTCAAGTTGAAGTTTATGACGAATTTCGACATAAATGTGAAATTACTATCAATAGAAACAATGGATTCCCAGGCAGATGCTTAAAACGGGGGGGGGGGTGCTATCAGATAACCGTCTCCTTAGCTGTGGGGTAACATTGCTAGCTCATAACTATTTAGGGCCGCGCGACCGCTGCGGTCGCAGGTTCGAATCCTGCCTCTGGCATGGATGTGTGTGATGTCCTTAGGTTAGTTAGGTTTAAGTAGTTCTAAGTTCTAGGGGACTGATGACCTCAGATGTTAAGTCCCGTAGTGCTCAGAGCCATTTGAACCATTTAACTATTTAGGGGGTAGGACAGTCTGATGTGCCATTTTCGACTTGAAAACGTCATTAAAAATGATACTGCAATTGGAGAGGAACTTAAATCAAAGTGATGAATTTGAGCAGTTGTAGATCTTTTTCTACAAAAAAACGAATTTTAGCATCTAATTGTCCAGTTTCTGTGTTGTTGTGTCCACTGAAGACGTACAGCACTGTGTTGCTTTGACCAATGGGCTTTTGCAGGGTAACCGACTCCAAATATCAATTGCATGTAGCTTCCTTCGCAGTGTTCACTCGGAGACTGGTTAAGGTGGACCTGCATTCACTGACAGCAGCAAATCTTGTCCAGTTTGAAATCGATTGTCATTGGTGTGACACTTGTTTCCCGTTCCTGCCGGTTAGGAACTTGCGCCGTGTTTCGTGGCTACGAGTGGTACAAAAAATGGTTCAAATGGCTCTGATCACTATGGGACTTAACATCTGTGGTCATCAGTCCCCTAGAACTTAGAACTACTTAAACCTAACTAATCTAAGGATATCACACACATCCATGCCCGAGGCAGGATTCGAACCTGCGACCACAGCGGTCACGCGGTTCCAGACTGAAGCGCCTAGACCGCACGTACGAGTGGTACACTGTTCCTTGTAGACACATTGGAGTGTCCGCGTTGATACACCAAAAAAATTGGTTAACTTCGTTGACAGTGCGATCATTGACACGCATGAACACGATAGCTCCTTTCTGCTATAGTGCGGCACTACCCTTTTACATTTTTAAATAACTTACTTGCAAAATGATTATTCACTAGGAATAACTCGAATAAGCTCGCATTGTTTCAGACAGACTGCCCTTGAATTCGGGAGGGTGACGACTCCAGTTTTCTTCCGGCCATCCTGATTCAAGTTTCCCGCGGTTTCCCTTAATTACCTTAAGCAAATGCCGGGATAATTCCTGCTTTAAGGCCCCGGCCTACTACCTGTCACATCCTTGTCAGACTACACCAATAAGTATGTAAATGTATATATGAATTATGCTATTTTCTTGTTCTTCAATTGTAATATCACAAGATAACCACAGCTTTCTAAAAGTTACATACTACTACTACTACCACTACTACTACTACCACCACCACCACCACCACCACCACCACCACTACTACTACTACATTGTGTCACGCCTTGACGTAGAACAGGTTTCTACGGTGATTTCATACAACCATTGGCAGGTAAACACGATTTCACTGCTATGACATACGTCACTGGTGACGGCTCAGTGGCCGCCTGGAACCATCTACAGAGCCCCAAAGCAGCCAGTGTGCGCATTTGTAAATGATAGCTACTTTTTTTTTTTAATTCTTGGTGAGCTTATCAGGACGAACCTTCCACTCAGCAGCAGATCTTGTGCTGTTTTGCAAGTTCCTGATACATTAAACCGTTTTGGAATAGGGTCTTGAACCCAGAACATTGCCTTAGTGTTACTGGCAGCTTGTTAGCAGCGGATGTGTGAGTCACTGTGTCTTTGGGAGAGTGCTGACGTGTGCTTCCTTCTGTTGCAGTGATGGTCCGGGTCGACGGGCGGCCGTACAGCGTGCAGCTCTGTGACACAGCGGGCCTGGTGAGTAGTTCTGCACACTCAGTTTGACGATACACCGCGGTCACGTCTGTCACAAAGGATGGGTAAACACCCTCACTTGTATAGGGTTTCATGAACACGCTCTTCTGCAAGCATATCCTAGTGCTCCAACATGTCATGGGTACTCACAAAAACTCGATCTGAAAGAGGAATGGTATTTTTAGAGGCAGTAACGTGTTTCATTATGCATGGTAATTCCTGTCTACACGGTATACTTGGTAATGACTAAGAAGAAACGGGCCATAGCTAATAAAACCATTATCGCCACTGGGACTGACATTCTTCCTCTATATTCCTACAATGGAAGTTCTGAGGCTTGCTTTTGAGAAAAATTATGGACTAGGTTAGTTTCCAGCACAATAACGCTTTGACCTCATATTGTTTAGATTCGAGAGAAAACAGAGTAGGCTGTGTCCATACTCACCACTGAACATATTTAAAAAAATGTTATTAAGCTTTATTCACGAACTCTTCAATTTCGTGGCTGAGAGTAAGACATACCTAGGACTGAATCACGTTAGAAGAACTTTCTACAATTTTTTTTGATAGGGCCTGTCATGGCTTCTTGTCCTGTGGCAATCTCTTCATTTCGGTGTATTCAATTATTTACTAGGTGTATTCCAATCTCTGTCTTCCCCTACAGTTGGTACCTCCAAGGCTCCATTTAGTACCATGACAGCTATTCTTGATGTCTCAATACATCTCCAGTCATCCTGTTCAAATGGTTCAAATGGCTCTGAGCACTATGGGACTCAACTGCTGAGGTCATTAGTCCCCTAGAACTTAGAACTAGTTAAACCTATCTAACCTAAGGACATCACAAACATCCATGCCCGAGGCAGGATTCGAACCTGCGACCGTAGCGGTCTTGCGGTTCCAGACTGCAGCGCCTTTAACCGCACGGCCACCAGTCATCCTGTCTTTTCCTCTAGTCACTGTAGTCCATTTATTCCTTTCCTCGCATATTCTGTGGAACCCGTCCTCTTTTCTTCCTTATTTGTCCAGCTAATTTGCAACATCTTCCTATAATACCACCAACTCATCTCCAACGCTTCGATTCTCGTTCCTGGTTTTCCTACACTCCGTGATTACCCTCTATACAACAGAGTGCTTCAGATGTTTATTCTCAGAAATTCCATCCTCAGGGTTTGATACTAGCAGACTTCTTTTAGAGAGGAATGCCCTCTTCTCCTGGGCTAGTCTGTTTTTTATGTCCTCCTTTCTGCGTCCGGCATGCGTAATTTTTGCCTCTGAGGTAGCAAAATTACTTCACTTCATCTTCTTCGTGGTGCCCGGTTTAGATGGTAAGTTTATAGCGTAATCTCATTTCTGCTCCTCCTCATTATTTTCTTCATTCTTTGGTGTACACTCAACCCACATTCTGTGCTTATAAGACTGTTTATTCCATCCAGCGGCTCTTGCAATTTTCATCCCTTTCGCTGAGGATAGCAGTCTCATTTTTAAACCGAGCAGTTTATTCTTCACATTTTACGATTAATCTTATTTACGGAAAATGTCATGAGATGATTATTTCTTATTGATAGCTGCGTTGTCAGGAATAATTTGTGTTGTTCGCATTAGTTGACAGTTTTTACAAAAATATTGGGAAAAGAGTGCTCCTAGCACATTTCCTTAGGCCATTGCAGACAAATTCGTTCCTGATGATTGGTCTGTGTGCAGTATAAGGTATTAACCTGTATAAAACAAATATTTTCAAACATATACCATTTTTCTTTCTACAGTCATTAGTCATATTGCAGTAATGTAGCGATCATTAATATTTCTGTGGTCAGATGTACGAAGTGAAGTTCTTTTCTGGTACTCAAAGATTATGTTCCGCTAGCTCAAAGACCTGCACTTATTTTTTGACATTAATCTCCTTCAGGTTCATACGCTTTGACCAAAGTTTGCCCATCGACTGGGTTTCAACCGCGACATGATTCTGAAAGTTCTGCAGAACACCTGCCTACTGCTGGCATAACTTTTCACTAGATTCCGAACCGTTCTCCAGCACTAATTTGTTTAGGCATGGCAGCACGAGGAAATTAGAGGGCGCAAATGTGATCAGTCAGTTGAATGATCAACATTTCGCACTTCACGTCAGTACACTTCGACCACTACAATGAATAGATGGATCACATGCGTCATTCTGGAATATCTGCCTAAATTTCAACTTATGCCTGGGAAAACCATGTATTGTTTTGAATACTTTACCGAGTCACGAATTTTATGTAGGAAAAACTGAAACCAGAGGGCGTCCAAATCGCATTAATAAAGAAAATATCCCAACTATTCGTTCTTCCATCCCTAAAATTACTCGTCTCGGAAGTGCCCTTGTGAGCAGGCATATCGTCCAGAAGAAATATGACGTTTCTTCTTTCACGAGCCTAGCCTCTTGTCGTGCTTCTATTTTTTATGTTATCGTCATAGAAGACCAGCATATTATTTACCAAATACTGTTTTACTCTTTTCGAAGTAATCAGTAAGAGATACCGCTACCAAATCCGAAAGAAAACTCACCTTAGCTTCTCCACTAGATGAAACCAACTTCGCCTTTCTTGGTGCGAACATCTGTCTCTACCCACCGCGTTTATTCATGTTTCGTTACTGGACAGAAGTCTTCCACCAGGGTACTATCCAAAGTACAAGTCGGCGTAGGCTAAGAGTGATATTTTTGCTGAGGATTTTATTTTATTAATTGCCATTGATCAGCATTCTACAAACTATAGTAACCATATTGCACAAAATTTTCTGATAGTTCACTGTTCGTGTAAAATGTAGCGTACTCTTACTTGTTATGTGATCATTGCGTTAGCTATTGCGCACAATTATCTTCACAGAATGTCCAATATCGTATTGTGCACTTTCTCGATGTTCTGTCGCGTGGGAAATTCTTCACGTTATTCAGCCACGCATTTCATAACTGTTGAAAACGAAGAAGCATGCTCTTTATAAAGCTTCACCAAGTTTGAATCAATTTCTGTTGATGATGAGTCATCCAAACCAACGATAAAACTGGCATGTAACTTTCTAATTCTCCTACAAACACGGAAATGAAAACAAAACGTCATTGCTATTAATGACATCTGTGTGCTTTTTCCAAAGTTCTCATTTTTCCGTAGTACTGTGAATCTAAGTGCTGCCATTTAGTTTCTCATGCCGCAGTTGTGGACGTCTCTTTTCTTTTCGTCAGGATTATATAAGCCCTGTATGGATTGCTTCTTTAAATGCCGAGATCGCTGATTGATATCTCAAGAAATCGATAGTGTGTTTGATTGTCAGCGGTCGGAATTATCTAAGAGAATGCGCAACTTATATTCAGCAGTTTATAACTTATTGGAAATAGAAGAGAGCAGAACAACGTGTAGATTTGGACGCAAACACATCTGAAAGAATCAGTACGGAGTCAGGAAACTACGACTCGTGTAAAACACAGATTGCTTTATTCGTTAATATCTTACAAACAACAGATGAAGAGACATATCTCGTCTTCTTAGATTTCCGTAAGGCATTCAACACTGTACCATAGAGTATACTGCTAACCAAGATACGGTGTTACGTAGTATCTTAGTAAATATGTCAATCGTTTGAGAAACATTTGACAATCAGAATGTAGTAAATTATTCGTGGTGTTGAATGTACCGCAGAACTAAAGTAACAACGAGCGTGCCCCAAGGAAACTTAATGAGGCCTCTAATTTTTTCAGTATACGCAAATAATTTATCAAACAGAACCAGCAGCACTAAAAGATTGTTTGATGACGACGCTGTTGACTACAGGAAAATCATGATCGTAATGAGCTGCAGATAGACTTGGACAATATTTTCTATTGATATAACGAATGTTAGCTCTCTGTAAACGTGGATGAATATAAAGTAATGCCTATAGCAAAGAGAAATAACCGGTGCTCCTCTTGTGGTGGAACGATTGGGTACGCGTACCCTTAAACTTTACTGCTGTCCGCAGAGTAACTTCTTTACTATATTGGATAATTTAAAAAAATTGCCCAACGATATATTTGATGGACATAAATCGGATTTATTTCACTTTTTAGGCGTTGGTAATGGCAATATGAACGATGCCAGTGCAATCTGTTGTGGTAAAAGCAGTAAATCTGAAGCAGGCAGCCATTCTCGACAACTGAATCGCTGGCAGCTAGTCAAGATTCTGCTTTCTTGTTCTGTGAGCGAGCTGATACACGAGGCACGACATACTCGCTTATTTGCATACTGTTCCCTTCTTGTTGGTCGTATGCGTGGTTTTGTGGTATGTCGCACCTTTCATTGCAAGTTAACGTAGAGATTAAGGTAAGATGAGTGTATTTAAGGAAAACGTTGACGGTAACCAAACATTGTTTCTGTCGTACACAAGAGAAAAACGGTGGTCAGACTACGAAACAAAGATGGATGGAGAATACTTGAAGAACCTTAATGTAGTTCTGTTTTCTTGAATTACGTAAGTGTCAATGTAAACGAATCACTGATACGTAAAGCAGTTGCTGTTACGCGTAATTACGTAATTTTTAACGGAGAGAAGTTTCTTGACGGAAAGGTAACTTCGGGCGTAATCGAAGAAAGTGTTACTGTATTATTACTGTTCAATATACAGGGTAAATGACTTAACACTTGCTGCGGAAATATTGCAGAATTAGTAAGTGCTTTTGACGTGCGATTTTCGCAGAATGGATTGGTAGCTAGGAGTTCTTAATGGTAGCCAATAAACAGATTCTAATAATACTTAGAAAGTGTATTTTTGTGCAAATAAACACTTTTTAAATAGAACAATGCCTATTGATAGTAACAAACTAAAAGTAGGGTTAGTTAGAATGTCAGTGGTGTTGGTTGCAGAATTCCAGTGCGAGTCGTTTACGAGATACCATATTTTTAAAAGTTTCCACACCGATATTTGTTTTTGACATTCAACCTGCATAGTGGCTAAGTACAATATTGTTAAGTTTGTTTGCAGTTTTCTTGTATATTCCTTGAGTGCGTTGCGACTTGCTAGTCAGTGTGTGACTGTCCAAGCTGTAGATCGTGGCCGTTGTGGCCGAGCGCTTCTAGGCGCTTCAGTCTCGAGCCGCGCGGCCGCTACGGTCGCAGGTTCGAATCCTGCCTCGGGCATGGATGTGTGTGATGTCCTTAGGTTAGTTAGGTTTAAGTAGTTCTAAGTTCTAGGGGACTGATGACCTCAGATGTTAAGTCCTATAGTGCTCAGAGCCATTTAAACCATTTGAAGGAGATCGTGAGTGGACGATGGGATTTACCAATCCAGAAAAAGCTGACATGTTCATGGTGTATGGAGAATGTAGGAAGAACGCAGTTAGTTCTTGTACGTTGTACGCGGCAAGGTATCCCAATAGACATCAACCATCTCGACAATTATTTATCAAGGTCTTGAACCAGTTACTTGGTTCAAATGGTTCAAATGGCTCTGAGCACTATGGGACTCAACTGCTGAGGTCATTAGTCCCCTAGAACTTAGAACTAGTTAAATCTAACTAACCTAAGGACATCACAAACATCCATGCCAGAGGCAGGATTCGAACCTGCGACCGTAGCGGTCTTGCGGTTCCAGACTGCAGCGCCTTTAACCGCACGGCCACTTCGGCCGGCAGCAGTTACTTGAAAGTGGTAGTGTAACTCCTACACTGCTGTTGCAGTTGATTCGCACGTTAACTCCCGCTCGATCGCACGAAGATGGGGCATGAGTCAGGCAAGTGTCTTACGCATCCTCCGTCGACATAGTTCCATCCCTATCACGTGTCTCTGTCTCCATGAAGAGCTGCATGGAAGCGATTATGACAATTGTGTTAACTCCTGTCTCTACAAGGGCATTAAGACAGGATGCTTCAGATGAATCAAGTACCTTATCTTGTTTAGTGACGAAGCCACATTTACCAATCATGACCAAGTAAACCGTCGAAACATGCTCTATTCGTCTGTTGACAGTCCCCGTTGGCTTCTTCAGGAGGAACTGCAGCGCCCATGGAGTGTAAACGTGTGGTGTGGAATAGTTAATCATCAGCTCATAGGACAGTTTTTCATAGACGGAACACTGAACTCGCACAAGTATTGCAACCTCCTAACAGACCATCTCCCACAGATGCTAGAAAACGTTCCTCTACAGACTAAGGGGAACCTGTGGTACCAGCATGATGGCTATCCAGCCCATAGTGTACGAAGCATGTCTTCATGAACTGTTTTCAAATCGTCGGATTGGTCTCAGAGGACCTGTACCTTGACCGATCCGTAACCCGCATTTGACACCTGTAGACTTTTTTCTGTGAAGAATCCTGAAAGGCACTGTCCACAAGGACATGCCAACAGCGCCCGATGATATGCAGCGACATATTACTTCATCCTGTTTGGACGTCTCTGCTGAAAAGCTAGCTCGTGTGCAGCGGTCGTTCCATGCTACACTGGAAGTGTGTATTGCCGCTGCCGGTGGTCATTTTGAACACAACCTTTGACGGTCAGTTGTCTCGCTACTGGTCAGAATCTACATAACTAATGCATGCACTTGTTTGTTCTTTAATGTCTACTACCACAGGTATTGTGTAAGTGTCGGAGTTGAAAGTTTTCAAAATACTATATTTCGTAAACGATTCGAACTAGACTGTGCAACAAACACCACTCACACTCTAATTTACCCTACTTTTACTTTGTTAATGTCAACAGGCATTGTTCCATTTAAAAAGAGTATGTCTGCACAAAAATGCACTTTCTAAATGTTGTTACAATTTGTTGGTTGGCTAACAATACGAGTCTGTGACAAACAATCCATTCCAGAATGAGATTTTCACTCTGCAGCGGAGTTATGCGCTGATATGAAACTTCCTGGCAGATTGAAACTGTGTGCCGGACCGAGACTCGAACTCGGAAACATTGCCTTTCGCGGGCAAGTGCTCTACCAACTGAGCTACCCAAGCACGACTCACGCCCCGTCATCACAGCTTTGGAATGTAGGAGACGACATACTGGCAGAGGTAAAGCTGTGAGGACGGGGCGTGAGTCGTGCTTGGGTAGCTCAGTTGGTAGAGCACTTGCTCGCGAAAGGCAAAGTTCCCGAGTTCGAGTCTCGGTCCGGCACACAGTTTTAATCTGCCAGGAAGTTTCAAACAATCCATTCTTCGAAAACCACACATCAGTAACACTTACCATTTCCGCAATATTTGCGGCGCAAGTTTTAGGTGATTCAGCCTATATATATATATATATATATATATATATATATATATATATATATATATATATATATATATATATATATATACTTTCCGACGTTATATATTTATATATATATGAACTAATGGGTAACGACGGAAAGTCTATGAACCTATTGCTGCCGATTCTTTTGTGTACAGAGAAGTAACAACGCTGGAAAACTGTAGCGAAATGAAACGTCCTGGCAGATTAAAACTGTGTGCCCGACCGAGACTCGAACTCGGGACCTTTGCCTTTCGCGGGCAAGTGCTCTACCAACTGAGCTACCGAAGCACGACTCACGCCCGGTACTCACAGCTTTACTTCTGCCAGTAAAGCTGTGAGTACCGGGCGTGAGTCGTGCTTCGGTAGCTCAGTTGGTAGAGCACTTGCCCGCGAAAGGCAAAGGTCCCGAGTTCGAGTCTCGGTCGGGCACACAGTTTTAATCTGCCAGGGCGTTTCATATCAGCGCACACTCCGCTGCAGAGTGAAAATCTCATTCTGTAGCGAAATGTTTGGAAATCTGTAGAGATCGACACTTGGTGCAGGAATTGGTAGTTGACTCGCAACATAGGGAAACAAAACGTATTTCGCATAAATATTCGTAAATACCTGCATACACGTCTGCCGAACAAGTACTGAAAGCTGTGAGATCATTAAATATCTGGGAGTGTGGCACGAAGCGAGTTAAATTGAAACGATCACGTAAAACAAATCGCAAGAAACACAGATACCAGACTGAGATTCATTGGAAGAATGCTTAGGCAGAAGGTAGCTTACAAACCCACGTTCGACCGATAACTGAAGAATGTATTTGTCAAACATTTTAAGTGTCAAATGTCACATTCTTCAATTAAATACCAATGTATCTCTTGCTGTACATAATTTATTTGCAGCCAGAAAACGAGAAGGTGTTCTGATACTACAGAGCTATGCAACCCGAGTTATCACTGCAGAAAATGAGACAAATTAGAAAATAAATTGTAGTCAACAAGCAACAAGTTTGCGGAATATAGATGCGGAGATAGTATAGACGTTGATGTAGGTGTAATAAGCAGGAAGAAAAGCATTTCGCTAACTTCATTTCCTACAGATGTCAACAACTTATCTACTGCCTCCAGGACATTACGCATTTAAGCCTAGATAATGCCGCTTTGCCTAGAATGGGAAGAGCGACTTATACAAATATTACCATAGATCTCTTTATCTTTTGAATGCGAAAAAAGTGTTATTGCGGATATCCGCAGATATACTCTCCGATGTCTGCATAGCCGAAACTTTTCGCATCTACATCAATCAACATCTACATCTTACTCTAAAACAACCTAGCCGTGTGCTTCTAGACGCTACAGTCTGGAACCGAGCGACCGCTACGGTCGCAGGTTCGAATCCTGCCTCGGGCATGGATGTGTGTAATGTCCTTAGGTTGGTTAGGTTTAATTAGTTCTAAGTTCTAGGCGACTGATGACCTCAGAAGTTAAGTCGCATAGAGCTCAGAGCCATTTGAACCATTTAAAACAACCTAACGGTGTGTGGCAGAGGGTACTTTTGCCACCACTAAGTGTTGTCTCCTTCCCTGTTCCACTCGCGATTGGTATATAAGAAGAATGATTGTCGGTAAGCTTTTGTATTCATTCTAATATCACGAATTTTCTCGTTGTGGTCATTTCGCTAAACGTATATGTGAGAAAGTATTGTGCTGTCTGACTCTTCCAGGAATGTAGTCTCTCGGAATTTTAATAGTACACCACTTCGTGATGCACAACGCCTGTCTCATAGCGTTTGCCACTAGAGTTTTTTGAGCATCTCTGTAATGCACTCGCGCCTGTTAAACGATCCCGTGACGAAACTCGCCGTTCTTCGTTGGATCTTCTCTACCTCTCCTATTAGTCCGACCAACAGTACTCAAGAATGATGGAACAAGTGTTTTGTAAGTCTTTTCCTTCGTAGATGGGCTACATTTCCTTAGGATTCATCCCGTGAACCTCAGTCTAGCAACTGCTTTTCCTGCTATTCGGTTTTTGTGGTCATTCCACTTGAAGTCGCTGCAGATGGTTACTCCTAGATACTTTACTGTTTCCAGCAGTTTGTCATCAATGGTGCGGTTGCACAGTAGTGGCTACCTCCTCCCATGTATGTGCAGTACGTTACATCTATTTGCGTTGAGGGTCAGCTACCGGTCTCTGCAGTATTCATCACTGTTCTGCAGGTCCTTTCGCAAGTGAGTACAGTCTTCTGGAGTTGATACCTTCTCGCAGACAAGCGCATCACGTGCGAATATTTTATCTGCAAAGTCAACATCTGTGCGGACATCCGCTAACAGCCGCTTTAGCGCAGATCTCCTCCCGTAGCTGTCTGAGAATTTTGTGCAAGCCCGGGGGATCCGGTAACCGAAGGAAACTCGAATCCTTGAATGAGCGCGATTAAGTAGGTAGGCACGTGTATGATGCAACGAGGTAGCCGGCAGGACAGCAACGGACGCCTCTCACAAAGAGGCTGGCTGGGGTCAGAGGTCAAGAACGGGGCTCCTGCCGGAGCTGCAGCGCTGCCCCGCTCACTCGGAGGAGGAACCGCCGCGGCTCGCAGGCGCCCGCCCTCAGCTTCGCACCTTACTTTCCAGAGGCGTCCAGGGAGCGAGTTCGCGCGGCAGTGTTAACACGCTGGGCTCCAGTTCCGGAGGAACCTCCACGTGAAGGAAATGTATCGTATCCGTGAGTAAATATCGTCAGTAACTCTCACAAGGGAACCTCCCCATCGCACACCCCTCAGATTCTGTACCTGACGGCTCAACACAAAAGTTTTGTCTCAAGTACAGATAGTGTTGAGGATCAGTAGACAAAGTTCAAAACCATCGTACAATATGCGTTAGATGAGTATGTGCCAAGCAAGATCGTAAGAGATGGAAAAGTGCCACCGTGGTACAACAACCGAGTTAGGAAACTGCTGCGGAAGCAAAGGGAACTTCACAGCAAACATAAACATAGCCAAAGCCTTGCAGACAAACAAAAATTACGCGAAGCGAAATGTAGTGTGAGGAGGGCTATGCGAGAGGCGTTCAGTGAATTCGAAAGTAAAGTTCTATGTACTGACTTGGCAGAAAATCCTAAGAAATTTTGGTCTTATGTCAAAGCGGTAGGTGGATCAAATCAAAATGTCCAGACACTCTGTGACCAAAATGGTACTGAAACAGACGAGGACAGACTGAAGGCCGAAATACTAAATGTCTTTTTCCAAAGCTGTTTCACAGAGGAAGACTGCACTGTAGTTCCTTCTCTAGATTGTCGCACAAATGACAAAATGGTAGATATCGAAATAGACGACAGAGGGATAGAGAAACAATTAAAATCGCTCAAAAGAGGAAAGGCCGCTGGACCTGATGGGATACCAGTTCGATTTTACACAGAGTACACGAAGGAACTTGCCCCCCTTCTTGCAGCGGTGTACCGTAGGTCTCTAGAAGAGCGTAGTGTTCCAAAGGATTGGAAAAGGGCACAGGTCATCCCCGTTTTCAAGAAGGGACGTCGAACAGATGTGCAGAACTATAGACCTATATCTCTAACGTCGATCAGTTGTAGAATTTTGGAACACGTATTATGTTCCAATATAATGACTTTTCTGGAGACTAGAAATCTACTCTGTAGGAATCAGCATGGGTTTCGAAAAAGACGGTCGTGTGAAACCCAGCTCGCGCTATTCGTCCACGAGACTCGGAGGGCCATAGACACGGGTTCACAGATAGATGCCGTCTTTCTTGACTTCCGCAAGACGTTCGATACAGTTCCCCACAGTCGTTTAATGAACAAAGTAAGAGCATATGGACTATCAGACCAATTGTGTGATTGGATTGAAGAGTTCCTAGATAACAGAACGCAGCATGTCATTCTCAATGGAGAGAAGTCTTCCGCAGTAAGAGTGATTTCAGGTGTGCCGCAGGGGAGTGTCGTAGGACCGTTGCTATTCACAATATACATAAATGACCTTGTGGATGACATCGGAAGTTCACTGAGGCTTTTTGCGGATGATGCTGTGGTATATCGAGAGATTGTAACAATGGAAAATTGTACTGAAATGCAGAAGGATCTGCAGCGAATTGACGCATGGTGCAGGGAATGGCAATTGAATCTCAATGTAGACAAGTGTAATGTGCTGCGAATACATAGAAAGAAAGATCCCTTATCATTTAGCTACAATATAGCAGGTCATCAACTGGAAGCAGTTGATGCCATAAATTATCCGGGAGTACGCATTAGGAGTGATTTAAAATGGAATGATCATATAAAGTTGATCGTCGGTAAAGCAGATGCCAGACTGAGATTCATTGGAAGAATCCTAAGCAAATGCAATCCGAAAACAAAGGAGGTAGGTTACAGTACGCTTGTTCGCCCGATGCTTGAATATTGCTCAGCAGTGTGGGTTCCGTACCAGATAGGGTTGATAGAAGAGATAGAGAAGATCCAACGGAGAGCAGCGCGCTTCGTTACAGGATCATTTAGTAATCGCGTAAGTGTTACGGAGATGATAGATAAACTCCAGTGGAAGACTCTGCAGGAGAGACGCTCAGTACCTCGGTACGGGCTTTTGTTGAAGTTTCGAGAACATACCTTCACCGAAGAGTCAAGCAGTATATTGCTCCCTCCTACGTATATCTCGCGAAGAGCCCAAGAGGATAAAATCAGAGATATTAGAGCCCACACAGAGGCATACCGACAATCCTTCTTTCCACGATCAATACGAGACTGGAATAGAAGGGAGAACCGATAGAGGTACTCAAGGTACCCTCCGCCACACACCGTCAGGTGGCTTGCGGAGTGTGGATGTAGATGTAGATGTAGATGTAGAAGTTGGCACAGTGGAAAGGCCTTGAAAAACTGAACACAGATCAATCGAGAAAACAGGAAGAAGTTGTGTGAAGTATGAAAAAAGTAAGCAAAATATACAAACTGAATAGTCCATGCGCAAGATAGGCAACATCAAGGATAGTGTGAGCTCAGGAGCGCCGCGGTCCCTTGGTTAGCGTGAGCAGCTGCGGAACGAGAGGTCCTTGGTTCAAGTCTTCCCTCTAGTGAAAAGTTTTCTTTCTTTATTTTCGCAAAGTTTTTGATCTGTCCGTTCCCTCATTGACGTCTCCGTTCACTGTAATAAGTTTAGTGTCTGTGTTTTGCGACCGCGCCGCAAAACCATGCAATTAGTAGACGAAAGCACGTGCCTCTCCAATGGGAACCGAAAACATTTGATCACAAGGTCATAGGTCAACCGATTCCTCCACAGGAAAACACGTCTGATATATTCTATACTACACTGGTGACGGCATGTGCGTCACATGACAAGAATATGTTGTCGACCCACCTAACTTGTACACTTGGCGAATGGGTAAAAAGATTCTTCTACCTAGCCCGATTTAGGTTTTCTTGTGGATGTGATAATCACTCCCAAAAAAGTGATGAAAACATTAGAGTTTGTCACATAAACTGCAACAAATGAATGCAACTGTTTCACAGTCGCACAGTTTTCCCTGTGCTCTGTCAAAACATATGTTTTTAACGTTTTCAAATTTTTTGGACGGACGGACGGACAGATAATAATTGTCTGAAAATAAAAAATTAAACTTTTCACTCGAGGGGAGATTCAAGGACCTCTCGTTCCGCAGCTGCTCACGCTAACCACGGGACCACGGCGCTCCTGAGCTCATACTATCCTTTATGTTGCCTATCTTGCGCATGGACTACTCAGTTTGTATATTTTGCTTATTTTTTTCATAGTTCCAGACAACTTCTTCCTGTTTTCCGATTAATCTGTGTTCAGTTTTTCAAGGACGTTCCACTGTGCCAACTTATAACTAAATCTGAGGGGGGTGCGATGAGGAGGTTCCCTTGTTAGCTCAAATATCGGGCTTTTCTGCAGACGTTCGCCGTCTTTTCCTACTTGCAGGTAGTCGACTGGAATTATTACCGTCTCTGTTCACCGAATCTTTTTGCACAGAAGGCAGATTTGTGTGACACAGTGGCTATAGTCTTTAGGTAGATGTATTCACCTCCTGTATTTAGATACGAATGTACAGCTAAGCTGTTCTGACAATCATCCCTTAGCTATTACAACTGTATCTGCAAAGTCTGATCCCAGCTGCATCAACTACTAATCATTCTCTCTCTCTCTCTCTCTCTTTCTCGTATATAGAGGTTGTAACGGGCACAAACGCAGATATTTTTGTTGGAAACTGAGCACGGTATACTGAATAACATTGCATCATTATTTACTTAATTTGCAGACTAGTACTATGTTTTTAGGTTGGTTAGTACACCCAAGTACCAAGGGCAGAAGCAAGCCATTAAACTTTAGTTTCCCTTGGACAGCAGGTCAGGTACTGAAGCGTGGTTGTGTAGAGACTAAATGATAGACTATATTGCCAGATGTCGTTCACTTCACAGCCTAGGTATGGCCATGCAGGAAACATCAGGTCATCATTTTTGTGACATGTTTGTGGGTAGACTGTTATACGCAAGGAAAAAATAACCAACTCACTGATGTGTCGATATATTAAGTTACCACATGTAAAAATAACCTGCTCTTGTACCCATTACAGCCTATCCGATCAAAAGTAGCCGGACACCCTCAAAAAACAAGCGTTTTCCATATTAGGTGAATTGTGCTGCCACCTACTGCCAGGTACTCCATATCAGCGACCTCAGTAGTCATTAGACATCGTGAGAGAGCAGAATGGGGCTCTCCGCGGAACTCACGAACTTCGAACGTGGTCAGATGATTGGGTGTCACTGGTGTCATACGCGAGATTTCCACACTCCTAAACATCACTAGGTCCACTGTTTCCGATGTGATAGTGAAGTGGAAACGTGAAGGGACACGTACAGCACAAAAGCGTACAGGCCGACCTCGTCTGTTGACTGACAGAGACCGCCGACAATTGAAGAGGCTTGTAATGTGTAATAGGCAGACATCTATCCAGACCATCACACAGAAATTCCACACTGTATCAGGATCCATAACAAGTGCTATGACAGTTAAGCGCGAGGTGAGAAAACTCGGATTTCATGGTCGAGCGGCTGCTCATAAGTGACACATCACGCCGGTAAATGCCAAACGACGTCGCTTGGTGTAACGAGCGTAAACATTGGACGATTGAATAGTGGAAAAACGTTGTGTGGAGTGAAAAATCACGGTACACAATGTGGCGATCTGATGGCAGGGCGTGGGTACGGCGATTTCCCGGTGAACGTCATCTGCCAGCGTGTGTGTTATGGTGTGGTCGTGTTTTTCATGGAGGGGCTTGTACCCCTTGTTGTTTTGCGTGCCACCATCACAGCACAGGCCTCCATTGATGTTTTAAGCACCTTCTTGCTTCCGACTGTTGAAGAGCAATTCGGGGATGGCGACTGCATTGGCGATTGCATCTTCCAACACGATCGAGCATTTGTTCATAATGTACGGCCTGTGGCGGAGTGGGTACGCGACAATAACATCCCTGTAATGGACTGGCCTGCACAAAGTTCTGACCTGAATCCTATAGAACACCTTTGGGATGTTTTGGAACGCCGACTTCGGCTCACGTCTCAAAAATGGTTCAAATGGCTCTGAGCACTATGGGACTTAACATCTGAGGTCATCAGTCCCCTAGAACTTAGAACTACTTAAGCCTAACTAACCTAAAGACATCACACATCCATGCCCGAGGAGGCAGGATTCGAACCTGCGACCGTAGCAGTCACGCTCGGCCACCGTGGCCGGCGCTCAGGTCTCGCCGACCGACATCGATACTTCTCCTCAGTGCAGCACTCCGTGAAGAATGGGCTACCATAAGAAACCTTCCAGCTCCTGATTGAACGTTGCCTGCGAGAATGGCAGCTGACACCAAGGCTAAGGGTGGGCCAACACCATATTGAATTCCAGCATTACCGATGGAGGGCGCCACGAACTTGTAAGTCATTTTGAGCCAGGTGTCCGGGTTCTTTTGATCACACAGTGTATATACCCGCCATAAACGTGATGCTCCCAGAAGACATGGTGTCACATATATGTATACCAGACAAAATTGTGAAGGACCCAGAAGACATGAGACATGGTCAGATGTGAATGCAACTTTGTACATGTACACACCATCAGTATGATTAGAGCCTCAGGTAGAATTGTCACCATGGTCAACAGAGTTCATTGGTGTTAATCGTGTTTAGCTTTGTTACCCTGTCCAGAGGGGTATACGATTAGAAGGGGCGTGAGCAGCGCAAGTGTTAAATGATCATTGTGAAGGACACGCAGGTGCTGCGTATCATGTGGAGAAGCGTTATCAGCACGTGACAAATTCTGAAAGGGTCCACACTGCAGGTCTTCTTTAGGCCAGCTCTTTGAATCCAGATTTATAGGGCATTCGTATGTGACAGTGGCGCGATGTTGGACTGTGTGGGAATGTGGTGGTAGGCATAGCCATCGCCAAGATTCCGGTTTACCACATGTAACCATTACAAGGCAGCATCGTCGTATTGTGCACCAAACACATCGGAAACCGTTAACATATGTACCTGCCATCCGAAAACCAATAATGGGCTCTCTGCAACACTCTGCATCACTATGCACCATTGGTGGGACAGTGTCAGCAGCCATTCTAGAGAATCACCGCCATATACTCAGGCTGCAGTTATCACCACGTCACAAAAGTCTGTGTTTGCAATTGTGCTGAGTCCAGGAAACATGGATCGTCGGGAATGCCGCCGTATAGTGTTCAACGATGAACCGCGGTTTCGCAGTAGCCTGCACGAACATCGCTGGCGAGCATGGCGGCAAGCTGATTAGAGCTCCAATACTTCCAGTGTTTTGGAAAGACACTGCGGTGTTATTCCTAGAGCCATGATGGGGGGAGCCATGGAGTATGAGTTCAGATCATGGCTAGAAGCTGTTGAGTGAAATGGTGGACATCCTCCGTCCTCGAGTTACCTCTAATGCGACTGTATGGTGGTGCCATTTTTCAATACAATCTTGCTCGTCCAACCGTGGCAAGTTTATCTATGCACTGTTTGCGTGATGTTGAGATACTTCCGCGGCCAGCAAGATTCCCATTTCTTTCCCCGATAGAACATGTGTGGCACCAACTCGGGCGTCAGCTCCATCCCACCTCTGGCATCCTAGATATCATGAACCAGCTGTGGACCATCTGGCCTCAGGAGGGAGCGCCGCAGCTTCATGAACCCACTCTCAACTGAACCAGTGCAATTTCACACTGAGAAATAGGCTCATATCGCCAAGTTCTGTGTAAATTTAGATCGACATTGGAATCATTGAAATAATAACAATTAGTCTCCCTGCCGATAATATTTAGTTTTTTCCCTCCTACATTCTGGGTGCTTCACTTTTTTGTAAGCCGGTGAATCCATTCTTTGCAAATTACCGTGAAATATCTGGCTAAGGTTACTTGTTATAGCGACATACATTTTCTTCCCGTTCTATCCACAGATAAAGCGTGAGTAGAATGACTGTACTGGTAGGATTTTTTGGCGGCTAGTTTGTGCCTAATTTTATCTGCACGATACTATACGAGATAGGTACTTATGTGGGTGAAGAATAGTCTTATTTCCGCAGTTTCAGGGCAGCTCTCGAAGTTTTCTAAGCGGGTTCTCGCAAGATCCACACCATCTTTCTCTCAGTGTCTACCAGGAAGTTTTTCAAGATTTCTTATTACACTCTCTCGCCACCCAAACATGAATATGACCGTTTGCAGCGCCCTTCTTTGTATTCATTTGACGTAGGCTGTTAGTCCGTCGTGATAAGGGGTCCGTGTACTTGAGCGAAAATCAAATATAAACTGTACGAACGGTCTGTGTACAATCTCTTTAGACCACAAGTTGCAGTTCTCTAGCATCTCGCCTGTAAACTATCACGTGGCGTTTGTTTCGTCTATACTTGAGCACATGTGTTCGTTACACTTCGTACCACTACATATTCAACACCTGTTATTTGAAAAAACGAAGTCTACGATAGCACCAGTGCTTGAAGGTAAACGATATTATTGGTTAAAAACGAGACAAACTGTATGTGTGTGGATCATAAAATATGTTTGTGATTTGCGTATTTTTTGATGGTGTTGTATCTCATCAATCATTACAGTAGTTCGTGCCTCCCATAAATAGCGCCTGTAATATGTAAGAAAGACAGTCACGTGGAAAACGGACTCATTCATTCATTAATGTGCCTATCATTTTGCATTAACCGTTTCCTGGCTCCTTGCAACAGGTCTCATGGTATTGTGTATAGTATAGTGTTTATGATATGTACAGCTTAATATAGTATTAATAGCAATGGTAAAGGAAAAAATTGGTTAATGAAAAAAAGATAACATACTACAATTGTACCCATCTAGTGACTCGCCACCGCGTTGTGCCGATAGCATTAAGTGTCTACTGCTGTGATATACACAAACTTTCCTAGTGAATCAGTTATCTATTAGTGAAAACCATGCAAAAATCTCCTGAGATTAGCCCGAACATACAGACAGAAATACGAGGTGGAGGACTTTAAAATATCTAAAGATATATAACATACGAGTGTTGATACTTTAATAGTGGCAACTATTTATTTACACCTCGTACAAAATAGATATGTGTTTCAAAGTTTTACTGACGTTCAGAGTAGTCACCAGTATTGTGTATAACCCGCTGCCACCGATGTGGAAGTCGTGGGACACTCTTAGCAGTGCCAGTTGTGTTGACAGTTCGAGCGACGCGGTCTGTTGCCCGATGAATTTGTAGCAGTTCTGGAGCGAATGCCGTGAAGTGTTTCCTTCAGTTTAGAAATCGAGTTGAACTCACGAGGGCTTAAGTCAGGGGAGTGCAGTAGGTGGTATAGCACTTAGCACCCCCAACAGCCAAACAAATCAGTAACAGCCTGCACTGTACGTGCCTGAGGATTGTCCTGCAAAATGGTAGTCGGTGTCATCACTTCTCTCTCTATGCTGTTCATTTTTGGAACACAACCTATTTTGTACGAGCTGTAAATAAATATTTGCCACTATTAAAGTTCCAACCCTCGTATGTACAGGGTTATTCGTAAGTACTGGGGCTTCAAAAGGAGGCTGTGTGACCGCAAGACCGCTACGGTCGCAGGTTCGAATCCTGCCTCGGGCATGGATGTTTGTGATGTCCTTAGGTTAGTTAGGTTTAACTAGTTCTAAGTTCTAGGGGACTAATGACCTCAGCAGTTGAGTCCCATAGTGCTCAGAGCCATTTGAACCATTTTTTTGGAGGCTGTGTGAAAACTTCAAGCCATACGGAAAATAGACGCCTGTCACTGGACAGATCGTCTCTCCAAGTTTTCAGCTCCCATTACAAGTGCTTAGTAATGGACTGGGCAATGGTTATGATGTGGCAAACGCCAATACGTTCGTGTAATTCACTGAAGTCATTGGCACTAACTGCCAGGGAAGGTCCGACAACTGACCGCCTTGGAGGACACACCGCCCTCTTGTGCAACTACGGCACGGCGAATATTGCAAAAAGAACCTTCGAGAGATTCTCTATCCACCAATGAGTGATACTTTCCTGTGCGTTCTCGTAGCCTGCTGAAACCGGAACGTATTTATGAGTCCTCTATACCTTCAACAGTTCGCAAAATTAATTCTAACTTGAGCTCTGTTATACAAAGGATCCGTGGCGGTCTCCGTGAAACTCGAGTCATAGCATCCGCTGTGCTTTTTAACAATTTATGTTATCAGAGAGAGCCCCCTTGTGGGTGTTGGTTGAGTCACCATGTCCCATGTGGGTTTCCAGATTTTTAGTTATATAGGCCACAGCATGAAGTAAAAGTACCGTCAGAGTGTATCTACGGCAACAATAAATGACATACAGGAGTTAGACGAAAATATGGAAACATGAAAAACATAACACATTACCATGAAACTTGCTGGCAGATTAAAATTGGATGCTGGATCGAGACTCGGAGCTCGACTCTCGGTCCGACACACAGTTTTAATCGGCCAGGAAGTTTCATATCAGCGCACACTCAGCTGCAGAGTGAATATTGCATTCTGGAAACACATTACCATGGCTAATACCGTGACGAAAAACCGCTGGCAAGCATAAAAGCTTCCAGTCTTCTCGGAATGGATAAATACAGATCATGCATAGTTTTCAACGGAATCGTATACCACTCTTCCTTCAAAGTAGTGGCAAGATCAGGAAACAATGATGAACGTGGATTGCAATTACGCAACCCTCCAAAGTAGACCACAAAGGCTCAATAATATTGAGATTTGATGATTGTGTTGGCCAGGGGAGCAGTGTGAATAGAGAACCTGTCCTCTGGGACCACAGAATCACCATTGAGGAACAAGTACCGTAGGATGGACCTGGTCAACGAAAATGGTCTCATAATCCTTGTCAGTAATGCGGCATTGCAGAGTGCCAATGTGGCCCATGGAATACTACGATATGGGTGCCAAAATCATCACTGATCTCCTGCCATGTTTCACTTTTGGGACGTAGACTCGGCCAGAGCGTCGGGACCAGAAAGAAACAAGACTTGTCCAACCAAATTACTTTCTTCCATTGGTCCACAGTCCAGGTTTAACGTCTTCGGCACCACCGTTTCCTGTTACAGGCATTAGCATGACTGAAGAGTGGTTTCTGCTTTCCAGATCACTGTACAATTCCCTGCTTAGGGCGCTCCCTTCGTGTTGTTTTGGTGGTGACTGGGTTCGCTAGTGTGACATTCAGTTACGCAGTGACCTTTTGCAACTCACGTCCTCTTAATTTTCGTCACAATCCACTTCAGTGTCAGTCTGTTACTATCACATAACATATTTTGTGACTTAGCGGGTGAGCCGGCCCGTGTGGCCGTGCGGTTCTAGGCGCTTCAGTCTGGAACCGCGTGACCGCTACGCTCGCAGGTTCGAATCATGCCTCGGGCATGGATGTGTGTGATGTCCTTAGGTTAGTTAGGTTTAAGTAGTTTTAAGTTCTAGGGGACTGATGACCTCAGAAGTTAAGTCCCATAGTGCTCAGAGCCATTTGAACCACTTGAACAGTGGAAAAACGTTGTGTGGAGTGACGAATCACGGTACACAATGTGGTGATCTGATGGCAGGGCATGGGTACGGCGAATGCCCGTTGAACGTCATCTGCCAGCGTGCGTAGTGCCTACAGTAAAATTCGGAGGCGGTGGTGTTATGGTGTGGTTGAGTTTTTCATGGAGGGGGCACTCACAGCTACACCGAACACTGTTATGATCATGACGTACACTTGCAACGTACTGAGGACACTGGACAGATGCCATTCGTGGTCATATACAACAGTGCAACCTGCAGGCGTTTGTTTCAAATATCAGTTTTTCGCTATGGTTTTATATTTTTGTCCAACCCCTCTATGTATTCCAATCGCAAACCATGAAAAACATATAACGGACGCTGTTCAGTAGGGTATGTGTTTATTACACTCATGTTCAGAAAGAAACAGAACACCTTCAATGACTAGAACAGGACTCACAGGACATGTACATTAGTATATTCTGCAGAGATGATTAGCATTTCAGTCACGTCGGTTCAGTATGTGTCTTGTTATCTAGGCACAGGGTCCGCCATGGGCCCTGATAACTTGTTCCACGCGTGGTAGCATCGACGGGTAAAGGCGTGGATGGCGTGCTGTGGTATGGACATCTATGCTACGCTGCATTCACCTGGTTCCAAAGTTCATCTGTGGTGGCTGACATTGGGCGACACCACTGCACCGCCGGCCGAAGTGGCCGCGCGGTTCTGGCGCTGCAGTCTGGAACCGCGAGACCGCTACGGTCGCAGGTTCGAATCCTGCCTCGGGCATGGATGTGTGTGATGTCCTTAGGTTAGTTAGGTTTAACTAGTTCTAAGTTCTAGGGGGCTAATGACCTCAGCAGTTGAGTCCCATAGTGCTCAGAGCCATTTGAACCATTTGAACCACTGCACCTGTCGTTTCATTATATCCCACACACTCTCATTTGGCGACAAGTCTGGTGATGTGGCGGGCCAAGGCAAAAAGCTGACATTCTGTGACACCAAGAAGGACGTGTTCGTGCAGCAACATGCGGTCGTTCACTGTCTTGCTGAAAAATGGCGTCTGGGGTATTGTGCAGTAAGGGTATGGCTACGGGACGCAGGACGTCATTCACGTAGGTCTCACTGGTCACAATGGGGCCTGGACACGCACCAACTGTGATTCTTAGTACGACCGAACAGCACACCAAACCATAAGGCCTTCAGCTGGCGCTGTATGTCTTGTGCGAATGCAGTCACTGTGATGCCGCTCCCCCTCTCTGCGGTCAACCAAAATGCAGCCATTAATTTCAAACAAACAGATCCTGAATTCGTCCGAAAATACTGTCTGATCTCATTCCTGTCCCCTATGACGTCGTTCCATACGCCATTGCTGTTTAACAGGTAGGTGGAGAAATGGACGACGCGCACGTAACCCATGCTGCAATAAACGCCGAAGGAGTGTCACCCTTGGTAGTGTACGATGAGTTACACTGTTCGACTGTTGCGTCAGAGCCGAGGAGGACGCAGATATGTCCTGAAATGCCATTCGCATGAAGTGTCTGTCTTCTCGGGGGGTGATACGAGTGGTGTGACCTGACCCACGTCGCCGAATTCTACGGCCTTCCATGGACCATTTTGCACACACCCGTTGCACTACCGAAACACATCGTCCCATACGAGCAGCAGTTTACCGGATGTATGCATCACTTTTTCTCATGCCAATAATGCACCCTCTTCCAAACTCACTGATTTGGCCGCACAGTTCGCACATACGTCTGCGAGGCATCCTGCACGTCTGCTCAAGTCACACTGGTCCATTAACTTCGATATATAGCGACAACGAGAGGTACATTTCACCGGTAGGTGGTGTTGTGTCGCGCTGTCGTTGCAGACCTTGAACCCACTGGTCGACATGGTTCAAATGCTAATCATTTCTGCAGAACATACTAATATACATGTCCTGTGAACATAAACGTCCTATCTCTAGTCTTTCAAGGTTTGTATATTATGCAATAACAACTGTTCTTACTTTTACACTACTGGCCATTAAAATTGCTACACCACCAAGATGACGTGCTAAAGACGCGAAATTTAACCGACAGGAAGAGGATGCTGTCATATGCAAATGATTAGCTTTTTAGAGCATTCACACAAGGTTGGCGCTGGTGGCGACCCCTACAACGTGCTGACATGAGGAAAGATTCCAACCGATTTCTCATACACAAACAGCAGCTGACCGGGGATGCCTGGCGAAACGTTGTTGTGATGCCTCGCGTAAGGAAGAGAAATGCGTACCATCACGTTTCCGACTTTGATAAAGGTCGGATTGTAGCCTATCGCGACTGCGGTTTATCGTATCGCGACATTGATGCTCGCGTTGGTCGAGATCCAATGACTGTTAGCAGAATATGGAATCGGTGGGTTCAGGAGGGTAATACGGAACGCCGTACTGGATCCCAACGGCCTCATATCACTAGCAGTCGAGATTACAGACATCTTATCCGCATGGCTGTAACGGATCGTGCAGCCACGTCTAAATCCCCGAGTCAACAGATGCGGACGTTTGCAAGACAACAACCATCTGCACGAACAGTTCGACGACAATTGCAGCAGCATGGGCTGTCAGCTCGGAGACCGTGGCTGCGGTTACCCTTGACGCTGCATCAGAGACAGGAGCGCCTGCGATGGTGTATTCAACGACGAACCTGGGTGCGCGAATGGCAAAACGTCATTTTTTCGGATGAATCCAGGTTCCGTTTATAGCATCATGATGGTCGCATCCGTGCTTGGCGACATGGCGGTGAACGCACATTGGAAGCGTGTATTCGTCATCGCCATAGTGGCGTATCACCCGACCTGATGGTATGGAGTGCCATTGGTTACACGTCTCGGTCACCTCTTGTTCGCATTGACGGCACTTTGAACAGCGGACGTTACATTTCAGATGTGTTACGACCCGTGGCTCTGCCCTTCATTCGATCCCTGTGAAACCCTACATTTCAGCAGGATAATGCACGACCGCATGTTGCAGGTCCTGTACGGGCCTTTCTGGATACAGAAAATGTTCGACTGCTGCCCTGGCCAGCACATTCTCCAGATCTCTCACCAAGTGAAAATGTCTGGTCAATGGTGGCCGAGCAACTGGCTCGTCACAATACGCCTGCCACTACTCTCGATGAACTGTGGTATCGTGTTGAAGCTGCATGGGCAGCTGTACCTGTACACGCCATTGAAGCTCTGTTTCGACTCAATGCCCAGGCGTATCAAGGCCGTTATTACGGCCAGAGGTGGTTGTTCTGGGTACTGATTTCTAAGGATCTATGCACCCAAATTGCGTGAAAATATAATCACATGTCAGTTGTAGTATAATGTATTTGTCCAATGAATACTCGTTTATCATTCGCGTTTCTTCTTGGTGTAGCAATTTTAATGGCCAGTAGTGTTTCTAAAAATGTGACAGTAACTTTTGATGTGGTTGTCGCTTCAGCCATTTACACTGCTTTGAACTCCGACCTTTACAATTTTGCTGTGGGATATTTTGTTGCGCAGATGCACTGTTCTGCTAGGAGTTTGCGGGCAACAGTTCGCTGGAGTTGCTGCGTGTGCCCCGGCTATAGAGACGAACAGAAGATGATGCGGAGGCGAGCGGCGCTTGCCACACAAAGACGCTGGCGGGCGCTAAGTGGCACCGGAAGTCGGAAAGCTTGAGCGAGGTTCCTCCCGATTGCCCCACGTGTGTTCCCAGACAATTAGGGCTCTTATTTGAGATGTTAACGTTAGTTCACACGTTGTTAGTCAGCAGGATGTGCAGCTCTGCCGTAGACCGTGAAGACTGGAGCGGGGCCCTTCTCCGTACCAATTAATTATTCCCGATATCTCAAATGTTACCAGCGCAGGGAATCACTCGTGTGCTACAAAATGCTACCAGCACAGCGACTTTGCGAAGCTAGTTAACACAGGTAGTGGTACAAATGGCGAGCAGCTCCTCATAAACCATATATTTCTGCAGTAAATGCTCAGCGAGACTTGAGGTGATGTAAACGGTGATTTCAATGGACAATGGATGACTAGAAACGATACGGTGAGGTGAATCACGCTATACCATATGGCAGTCAGATGTATCAGGTGTAGAAGTATGAAACCGGAATTTGGTTACAATGATTACACGTCTGTTGCTTGAAACTGATAAATAATATTTTATTCAAAATCAACTCCATTCGCCGGCCGCGGTGGTCTCGCGGTTCTAGGCGCGCAGTCCGGAACCGCGCGGCTGCTACGGTCGCAGGTTCAAATCCTGCCTCGGGCATGGATGTGTGTGATGTCCTTCGGTTAGTTAGGTTTAAGGAGTTCTGAGTTCTAGGGGACTGATGACCACAGCTGTTAAGTCCCATAGTGCTCAGAGCCATTTGCAACTCCATTCCTGTTTATACATTTCTCCCACTTCTCCGGCAGACTATGAATGCCACGCCACAAAAACAATTCTTTTGAAGCGACCAGTCAGAGAGCCATTTTCGTACATTTTCATACGAATTGAAGCGTTGTTCAGGGAGAGCGTGTCCCAGTGATGCAAATAGATGATATTCGGACGCAGCCAAGTCTGGAGAATAAGCTGCATGCTCTAGTATTTCGCAACTGAACGCCTCGATCTTTTCCCTAACCCGTTTGATATGTGTGATGGGGCGTTATCATGGAGCATATTTGACTTCGTGTCGACTTTTCTGATATTACAGTCGTTTTTCTCGCAGTGTTCGATTCAAATCGATCATTTGCTGTTGCCAGCGATCACTCTTAACGGCTTCACCAGGTTTTAGCAGCTCATAATAGGTGACACACGTCTGATCCCACCAAACACAGAGCATTGTTTACTTTCCAAAGCGATTTGGTCTTGCAGCGCATGTCGATGGTTTGACTGGATTCACCCATGATTTACAACGCTTAGGATCCACTTTTCATCACCTGTCACTAGTCGATTGAGAAACGACTTTCTTTTGATTCCCCATTTTATGCACCTTTCCCATGGCGTACAACCGAAGAGAAACGGCTTGTCCGCAGCTCGTGGTCGTGCGGTAGCGTTCTCGCTTCCCGCGCCCGGGTTCCCGGCTTCGATTCCCGGCGGGGTCAGGAATTTTCTCTGCCTCGTGATGACTGGGTGTTGTGTGCTGTCCTTAGGTTACTTAGGTTTAAGTAGTTCTAAGTTCTAGGGGACTGATGACCATAGATGTTAAGTCCCATAGTGCTCAGAGCCATTTGAAACATCTGAAGAAACGGCTTTCTACATCACATTCAATTGTTGCGCGAGCTCCTGTTGGGTTTGAGTATCATCTTCATCCAATAAGGCCTGCAATTCGTTGTCTTCGAACTTTTTCGGTGGCTTCCCGCACTCGTCGCTTCTCAAGTCAGAATCACCGCTTTTGAATTTTTTCAACTATTCGAAACACTGTTTTTTGCCAAGAGCATGTTCGCAGAAAGCTTCGCCAAGCGTTCGATGCGATTCGCAGCAGTTTTCTTCAGATGACAACAGAAAACCAATGCTTTCCGCAAATCGTAGCTCGCAGGCACAGAACTCGGCATGTTCACGGGTTTGAAACACATACCGACGTATGAAACTTGGGTTACTGTGTGTTGACGTTCGTCGTGAGCCGTTACAGGAAGCAGATGGCGCTGCAGACGCTGTCTCACGGACGCTACGCTGACAGCTAGCATTGTCTGTGGGGAAATTCCGGTTTCATTCTTCTACACCTGGTAAGAGTTTTGGTCTGTGAATTTCCTGGAGGACATTACGTGTTATCGTGTGTACGCCAGCAGTTAAGTAAGAAGGAGGTGATGTTACGGTATGGCGCTTCTTTGTGGTTAGGCCCCAGCGTCCAACATCACCACCTTCTGTAATTAGAAGCAAGAATGGGCTGCTATGGCTCCACTGTCATTCACACACCTTTTTGTGGACTCGCAAGACAGCCAATCCACTAGGACGGGAGGCCGAAGGGCACGCGTTTAAGCTCACGCAGGCTGGCGTGAGGTCTGGAACAGTTAGAGGAATAGAGACTAGCAAAAAAGGTACGTAGCTTCTGGAATACTTAACTTTAATCCATAATTGGTGAACATCAGTCTGACGGTACATGCATCACAAGATAAATAGCAATTGATAATGGCGCCTTGCTAGGTCGTAGCAAATGACGTAGCTGAAAGCTATGCTAACTATCGTCTCAGCAAATGAGAGCGTAATTTGTCAGTGAACCATCGCTAGCAAAGTCGGCTGTACAACTGGGGCGAGTGCTAGGACGTCTCTCTAGACCTGCCGTGTGGCGGCGCTCGGTCTGCAATCACTGATAGTGGCGACACGCGGGTCCGACATATACTACCGGACCGCGGCCGATTTAAAGGCTACCACCTAGCATGTGTGGTGTCTGGCGGTGACACCACACACCTCACTGAATGTCCCTAGCAGAATTCAAACCCTCGAAAAGACGGAGAGTGGACACGTCGCTAATTACCGATCACTAATAGGTGTCTGCATACTTTCGATGAAGTAGTCTACGTTCTATTAGGTGTACTGCTTGGCTACCACAGTTTTACAGTAGATGGCAGCAGTGGAAAGTGGTGGTGTAGATGGTAGGTGGTATCATAAAGTACGCATAGTCAGTTGTGAACATAGCGCCATCAAAATATCTGTCGATTTGCGATTGAATCATTAAGTTATTCTCGATTGAATATGTCAACTAAGGAGCCCAATCCACGACATTTGCGGGAAGTTTTAATTTTCTGCTTTAACGTGAAGAAATCTGCGACAGAGGCTCATAAAATGTGCTTTAGCACTTGTTTGTGAAAGAACGTGCAGCAGTGGTTTCAACGCTTCAACACCGGTGATTTTGACGTCGACTACCGGCATGGAGGTGGAAGAGATAAGGCTTTCAGAGCCACAGAGACCGACAGAAACACTCACAGGGGAACGTTATCGAAAGCAATTGACGCGTTTGAGGTTCTAATGGTTCAAATGGCTCTGAGCACTATGGGACTCAACATCTGAGGTCATCAGTCCCCTAGACTTAGAACTACTTAAACCTAACTAACCTAAGGACATCACACACATCCATGACCGAGGCAGGATTCGAACCTGCGATCTTAGCGGACGCGCGGTTCCAGACTGAAACGCCTAGATCTGCTCGGCCACCCCGGCCAGCGACGCGTTTGAGCTGAGCACTGAAAGACAAACGGGCACAATAAAGCGATAGACATGAAAAGGTGGTTATGAAACATGACAGTGCTCGACCTCATGTCGCAAAACCCGTCAAACCATTCTTGGAGACTGTAGAATGGGAAGTCCTATCCCACCTTCCGTATTATTCTAGGCATTGCCCCCTTTGACTGCCACGTTTCTCGATCAATAGCACACGGCCTGGCTAACCAGCAGTTCCGGTCTACGAACAAGTGCAGAACTGGATCTATCCATGCGTCTCCTCAAGAGACGCCCAATTCTTCCGCCGCGGGATTCGTATGCTGCCAGAAAGATGGGGACAGTACTGGCCAGCGATTGCCGCTACTTTCAATCGTAAATGTTTTTTCTCAGCAAAGCTTTCACAGTAAACTCGTGAAAGAATGGCGGAAGAAAAGTTGTTAACATAAACTATGAAAAAGTTAAGAAATAACGTTGAAATGGAAATGAGCGTTTGGCGTCATTGGCCGGGAGGCCCCTCGCGGGGCAGGTCCGGCCGCCATATCGCAGGTCTTATTACATGCGGCGCCACATTGGGCGACCTGCACGCCGGATGGGGATGAAATGATGATGAACACAACACAACACCCAGTCCCTGAGCGGAGAAAATCTCCGACCCAGCCGGGAATCGAACCCGGGCCCAGAGGACGGCAATCCGTCACGCTGACCACTCAGCTACTCGGGCGGACAGAAATAACGTTTAACATACACGAATGCTTAGTTAGCATGCTACTATTGCACAAATTGGGCAAAAGTATATATTGCAGAATGAAATTTTCACTCTGTATCGGAGTATGCTCTGATGTGAAACTTCCTGGCAGATTAAAACCGTGTGCCGGACCAAGACTCGAACCTTAAGAAGGAATTAAAAGAATTTCTGAATGACAGCTCCTTCTACTCCATAGAGGAATTTTTAGATATAAATTAAGAAAAAAAACCAAACAAAGAAATTATAAAAAAAAATTAAAAAAAAATAAAAAGTTGTTATATTAACTTAATTATGTTGTTAAATTAACTTAATTATGTCATGATACTTCCTGGCAGATTAAAACTGTGTGCCCGACCGAGACTCGAACTCCCGAGTTCATATCTCGGTCGGGCACACAGTTTTAATCTGCCAGGAAGTTTCATATCAGCGCACACTCAGCTGCAGAGTGAAAATCTCATTCTGTTAATTATGTCATGTTTTGGAAAATTTGACTCGTTCCACATCATTACGAAATATCGTATTCATGATTCATGGAACTAGTATTAATCTAATCTAATCTGATCTAATCTGTCTTTCGCGGGCAAGTGCTCTACTATTTTTTTTCCATTTTGTTCATTATTGTTCGTTGTATTTGATTGTAGCGGACGTCACATGACATCCGTTGAAGTTCGTTGTTGATTCCTTTAGTCAGTTTTTTTATTTTTTTTTTTAATTTATTACAGAGTCGCCATCTGAGCTACCCAAGCACGACTCACGACCTGTCCTCACAAATTTAAATCTGCCAGTACCTCGTCTGCTACCTTCCAAACTTCACAGAAACTCTCCTGCAGCCCTTGCACAACTAGCACTCCTGAAAGAGTACATATTATTTTACGATCTCTGAGTGTAATTTCGAAATTTCCTGAAAATATTACTGATGTAAATCTAGAAATTTTCTGAAGACATTTAGTCGTGACCGCTACCCCAGAGTAGTCATGGTGGCCCACCTTTGCCGTTCTTGAAGACAGAAACAATGTGTCACGTCGTATCAACTCGCCAGCAGCATTAACGGGAAACGGCGTTTGACAAACCGTCTAGACGTCAGAGTTCGCGCAACCTCGCCGTCACAACAATTCTCACAACTCGCCTCGCTTGCACCGTAAAGCTATTTCTGCCCCTGAATCTGTGCTTCGCCAGGCCGTCGCGGCAAGCGCCAAGAGCCGACGCTGTCTTCTTGCTACCGCGCCTTCAAGACTCAGCGGGATAAATATACAACGCGCACTGCAGGAGGCCGTATTACTCACGGGGCGTTACCACTCTGTATGCAGGCCAGCTGGCAATGTACTCACTGAACACACACATCTTTAATGAGGGTAGCGAATGGAAGGTTTCATTTAGGAAAAGACTTTACATCAGGTCTTCGCAAGTCTGTGTGATGACCATGCTGCGGTGCTAAGATCATGTTGGTGCACACCTGCGCTAGTACGTCGTGAAGGACAATTAACCAAGCAATCATCGAGTGCCTTCTGTAATCACGAGAAGCATCTCGTTTACTGCAGCGTCTAGTGAAGTGTAGACAACAATTACTCTCCAGTGGAAAAATTTTATTAGGTACTAATTATGTGGTTACATACAAACACATTCGACTTTTCATCCACTGGACAAATACTGATAAAATGTCTACAGTGCTGTACAGTAGATTTTAAGAACTTTGTGTGTGTGTGTGTGTGTGTGTGTGTGTGTGTGTGTGAGAGAGAGAGAGAGAGAGAGAGAGAGAGAGAGAGTGCAAGTATGCTCGCGCGGTCGTGGTCAGATGCGAGACTTACATTATAGTGTTATTTTGTTACTGCACTGTTTTCTACCTTCATGTATCGGAGGTCGGCTATAGGGATTCAGAGAGGTTCAGTGGCCTAGTGCCAGTATTTCAATTGAACGCCACTTTGGCGACTTTCGTGTCTCAAATCCGACACAGTTATAAACAGGCGGTTGCGGACCTCCAGTTTCACATGGAATCCGAACCACGTATCGTCCCTAACAAATCCTCACCTCGTTGAGAGGTCAAGGCTAGGTTGTAGACACAGTGAAAATTTCCGTGGTCCGACCTGGATTACAGGCACGCGCTTTAGGGCTAGACCACCGGGGCTGAACAGATGATATCCGCAGGGGAAACAAAAATCTCGTCAATGGGAAGATTAAAGAAGATAATCTCTTACACTGACGGAAATGGAAAGTGTTTCTCCGTGACGCATCTGTCGATATTTATCGATCTTTGTGGGGGATGTTCGTAACAGGTATTAAACGATTAACTTTTCATTCTATTCTGAATGATTCCCTTCATAACGAGGTGCGACCCCCACTGGCAACAGTACACTCTTTTATACGTTCTGGCATGGAAGCTAACAGCCTCAAAGTATCATCTCGAGAAATAGCTTGCTGTACCTGAAACGCATGCTGTGTTAGTTTATGAAAACTACTGGCTGGAGGCTAGTATTATCTCCCCAACGCATCCTACAATTTGGCCTTTGAAAAATAGTTTGTATAGCTTCGTAGGAAAGTAGTACAAATAGCCTTATAGGGTGATTTCTATTACAGCTTAAGGACGTCAAACGGGCAGACTTGGAGCACGAGAGGCACCACAGGACTTTTTAATTTCCACTGTCAATACTTTTAGAAGTATGTTCATAAAACTTTATCTGTGTGACCAGGAAGGATTCAGGGTTCACACTCATTGCAGTGGAAGTTCAAAAACATAACAAAATAATTTTTTTACATGTGAAATTTCATCATTTTTTCACTTACTATTGGCTGCATTTGTTGCTGTAGGTACACTTTTCTTCATAAGTAAGAGAGATTCTTCGATGAATTTTGCACAGCATACAAACCATACTTATAGTTGCATGAAACTAAAGAATGCATTTAATTTATGAAAAAATGAAATAGTTGTTACATTTTAAACTTCATGTGTAGAAAAAATTCAAATTTTATAGTTAACTATCTCAATTTTTACAACAGTTTTCAATAGATTCGGAAAATTCTAGAGTTTCGTACACCTATAAGCATGGTTTGTATGCTGTGCAAAATTCATTGAAGAATCGGTCTTGCTTATGAATAAAAGTGTACCTATAGCAACAAATGCAGCCAATAGTAAGAGCAAAGAATGATAAAATTTCACATGCAAAAAAATTATTTTGTTATGTTTTTGAACTTCCTCTCCTATGAGTGTGAATCCTGAATCGTTCCTGGTCATGCTGCCAAAGTTTTATGAATTTTTTTTTCTAAAGGTATAGACAATGGTTATTAAAATGTCTTATGATGCCTCCCCTGCTCCAAGTCTACACGTTTGACATCCTACCCCCTTAAGGTAGGAAGTATTGCAGAGAAAGTACAGGAAAAATTGTCCCAGAAAAATACAGTGCCAATAAATAACCATGCACTAGGTAAACTTACAGTGGTTTGGCGGAGTTTGGTGTGCGACGCCAAAGGACGAGTTCAGTCGTCTAACTGGAAAGGTTTTTCGTGTCATTAGCACAGAATGGCAACTTCCTCTCGGAAGTACGAAACTTGTGTGCTGAAATGTATCTGTTAAATGTAGGCGTCTGTAATGGGTGTGTAGTGTAGTGTACTGTCATGTTCGTATTGGAGATGATGAGAGAAGGGACACGTGACCTACCCTTCTCGAGGAGCACCAAGGGGGCGCCGAACTTAGCGCCCTCATCCGACGGACGGATCACCATCAAACAGTGTCACGTGCCCTCACTTCTCGAGACTCTGCGGAGAGATCGCTGTAAAGGCAAAAGGGACTGGCTGACAGCACATGGCACACCCAGGCGGTTACTCACCTAAGAACTGGCCACGCCCGACGTCGCTTTACTTCGGTGATCCGACGAGAACGGGTGTATTTCAAAGACGTCATGCCGTTGGCATGTGTACTAAGGGTAATGATGTTATTACCAACCGCAGAGCATAAAAATAAAACTGTACAAAATCTAAAAAATAAAAGGTGAACAGCTCCAGATGAAGTGCCAGTATAGTTGTAAGGTGGTGGTGTCATTTGGTGTTTTTATGTCATCGAAGTGCACATCAGACAGAAAGCAAGTTACGTTACCGTTAAACAGCCTTTAGTCTTGTCGTGTCACAGTCTTTGCCTCTGCTTAGTCTGATACATTCTTAGTTGCAGTGTGGTGGGTGAGGGACGTCTTCGGGAGTGCTATGTTGACTTGTGATTGTATCTGATAGGTAAAGAATATTGTAAAGGACTGCAAGGATGAATAAAATGGATATGCTAGAAAGTGAAGAAAGTGAAGTAAATTTTAAGTAATGTTATGTTTTTAAGAGAAGGAGTTTGAGGTAAGGCTGCAGCACTGCGCAGCTAGGAATGATTGTTGTCAGCCAGTTAACTTGTTCAGAGCTGAGGGAAAGAGCACCACACTTCCATGAGTCAAGCATTAACTTATTAATTGATTAAACTGTTTGATTTTTACAGAAATTCTGTGTTAACGCTGTACCCTCTTTAAAACATTGTTCCCTTGGTTAAGCATAGCATTGTTCAGACCTATGTTATGTGTGAATATCCCCCGAAGTATTACTCTATCTTTTTGAATATATACTTCATTCTAAAATCGTTGTCTTGGCATATAATTTCATAGAAATAGTTACTCTCCCCATCTCACTGGTTGTCGTTACGCATCACCACATGTAACAATTCGAATACGTATCTGGAAATAGAAATCTAACTTAAACGCTGCCTGCTTGCTGTTTGCTGTTGTGGTTGCGAGAACTCTGCAATAATGTTGTCAAGCCGCGAGGTAAGTGGAAATTTTGACTAGGCTCACATAATTGTTTTACTTGACGTGCGCATTTAACATAAAGACAAGTTGCGTTCAGATCAGTTACAGTTCATGTTACAGTTCAGTTCATATTAGATACTTTTTAGTCAAAGCTTAGCATTTGAGTTTAAGTTTGTGAGCACATAGTTTTTGCTATACGTAGATCTTAAAGGGTGGGAGGTGAAGCTGGGCAAAATTCCATACAGAAACAAAATATAGTGGGAGGGTTACATAGTGTTAAAACGATGGATACAGTACGTAGAATCTCCCAGAATATAGAAACTCCCTTAACAATCCAAATAAATGTTTCATAAGCATCAGGGAAATTTCCAGAGTATTTAAACCAGGCTAGGGTCGTGCCTCTGCTAAAGGAAGATAATGTAAAAGACACAGAAATGTACAGCCTCGTTTCCCTGTTGCCGGCATTCTCAAAAGTGATTCAGTTACGACAGACACAGTAAGGAGCCACTTGAATATATACCACCTTTTACATGAAGCACAGTAGATTTCGAAAGGTCAGAGTCAGAATTCACTAAAGTGCTGCTTGATGCTCTTGATAAGGATAAGTGTGTCACATATATTCTTAGATCTTTTTAAAGATTTTGATACATTTCACCCTACGATTCTATAAAATAAGCTAGTCATTAGGAATAAGAAGTGTAGCTATTGACTGGCTCGCATCGTACGTAGCAGTACAAGCCTCAAAAAATGTTAAAATTTAGTGAAACACTTACCAGAACCATAATACGCTATGATAGGAGTTTTTCAGGGCAGGATATCAGGACTTAAACTTCTCATTATATGTACACAATAACTTCACCAATAGTGATAATAACGGGAAAAAATATCTTTGCTGATGACAGCATCATTGCAGTCACTGAGAGAACGCAAGATTTCCTTGCAGAGGATACTAATGCAACCCCGAAGGAAATTTGCAATTGATCAATATGCAGTAAATTTACATTGAACATAAAACAAATAAATACCATGAATTTCAGTTTGAAGGAGAAAATTCAACGTAAATAATACCTCTGTAGACTGCGTAACGAATACAAAAGTCCAGAATGAGATTTTCACTCTGCAGCGGAGTGTGTGCTGATACAAAATTGCTACGACAGAATATTGGATCTTACTTGAAGTGAAGTGAATACACAAAGGTGCTTGCAAACGGAATGTCGTCAGAATGTAATGCCTTTAGAGTCTTGTATCAATGTGTAACAGCTCTCTTTTGACATACTATTCATATGTGCACTTAATTCTTCGCTACTGAATTCTTTTCTAGGGAACAAATGCTCAGAATATGAAAACAGAATACGAAAACAGAAAAATGTCAAAAGAATAGTAACCAAAGAGAGCAATCGACTTCGTTGTAAAAATCTGCTAGAAACATTAAGGATTTTAAATACACTGTGGAAGCACATTTACCAACTACTTATACACATAAAAAATAACTTCAATAATCACTGCATAAATAGCTCTGTGTAGGAAAGAATAAACATCAGATTCAAAATATTATTTTCTAATAATAGAATAAAATTCTAAAATAAATTGTCCAAGGACATTAAAGAGATTAGTAAAACAAGCTTATTTAAAATGACAGCTCAGAAGTACCTGGTAAGCAATAGGTTATACACAGTGAAAGATTAATTAGATGATACAGAGTAGGGGAAAGTTATGAACGTAAATAATAATCATACTAGTAGTAATAATAACAACAAAACATTTCCGTCATTTCACACCACACTTTCAAACTACAGTGTTTCTGTTTATTTCCTGTAAAACCTTACTGAAAAGCTCTTCAACTGATAATATTAATACCTTCTTCTTGACATCAACATCTGTTATTCTGGACAAATGCTGTTTCAGTTCTTCAGGAAAGGGGGTCGGTAATTGCGGAACCCATAATGAAAACCAAGCATCGTCACTGTGGTCGTGATGTCAGATGATATGGTCTAAAGTGCTACATTCTGCCATTATGTGCGTACAGTGCGCGTAGTGTGCACGACGATCGGTATTGAGAACTGAATGAAAAGTATAACGCTAGCTTTTTACATCGTTAAATTAATTATTTGCAGCTTTGTGCCAGGGCTATTCGGTAAGTAAGGAACGATCGAGGCCGGCCGGTGTGGTCGAGTGGTTCTAGGCGCTTCAGTCTGGAACCGCGCGACTGCTATGGCCGCAGGTTCGAATCCTGCATCGGACATAGATGTGTGTGATGTCCTTAGGTTAGTTAGATTTAAGTAGTTCTAAGTTCTAGGGGCCTGATGACCTCAGATGTTAAGTCCCATAGTGCTCAGAGCCATTTGAACGATCGGTCGCGAAACGGTAACCAAAGCGAAAACCGGGCGAAGCTTTGCACAGATGTGTTGTGCTGTGTGTCTAGTATGTCCGTAGATGGCGTCACGACTCTCTTCTCAGTTCTGAGCGCACAGTGAGCGCGTAAAGATGCCTAGAGAGTAGCGTCTTCCGCCAAATATGGGTGCCTGCTGAGAGATTTCGCCTTATTTCTTGCAGCCCCACAAAACGTAACTGTCGTGCATTTCCTTCTTCATGACAGTTCTCGGCCGCATGCTGCAAGGGCAATGAGGACACTGCTGCAGTGTTTTCAGTGGGAAGCCCGGACTTGGCTTCCTCTGATTTTCATCTCTGCTCGTGTGAACTGCTGGCTATGAAGACAACATTCTGGCACTGGCAACGATCTGCAGTCCAGGAAACACAGGAAGCAGCTTTCTATGACGCGGGCATTGAAAAGTTGGTACAACGCTACGACAGATGTCTGAGTCGAAGCGGCTACTATGTAGAGATGTAGTTGGAATCTGTAGCTAACTGCTGCAAATAAAACTGTTTTGATTTTCACTGTGCCTTCCATTTCGCGACCGATCACACCTTACTTTCCTTCATACAATGAAAACAGTAAACTTATTACGCACTCGGGATAAATCTAATGAGGATGTGCTGTTTTAAACAAAAGCCCTGAATTAGGGAGGATAAAGGGACACATCTCCATCAACCCATCCACATTTAAATAACTTACGGGAATGCAGCCGGGTCACGTCTTCGACAATTGCCGTTACTTCGATAGAGCAAATATCAGCGGTTGCCGAAGACGTTACCGGCTGCATTCCTGAAACTTGTCTGAACATTTTGTACGCCGGTTCAAAATGGTTCAAATGGCTCTGAGCACTATGGCACTTAACTTCTGAGGTCATCAGTTTCCTAGAACTAATTAAACCTAACTGACCTAAGGACATCACACACATCCATGCCAGAGGCAGGATTCGAATCTGCGACCGTAGCGGTCGCGCGGTTCCAGACTGTAGCGCCTAGAACCGCTCGGCCACCCCGGCCGGCTTTGTACGCCGGGAAAAACTCAAATTTTCCCGTCCTGATTTAGGATTCCTGTGTTTTCCATAATTACTTCTGGAAGATGCCGGGTTGGTTGCTACTATAAGACCATGCATCAATACTTCCCCTGTCCTGGTCAGACCATCTCTACAAGTAAGTAATTCGCTGTATACAGGGTGGTCCATTGATTGTGACCGGGCCAAATATCCCACGAAATAAGCGTCAAGCTAAAAAACTACAAAGAACGACACTTGTCTAGCTTGAAGGGGGAAACCAGATGGCGATATCGTTGGCCCGGTAGATGGCGCTGCCATAGGTCAAACGGATATCAACTGCGTTTTTTAAAAATAGGAACCCCCATTTTTTATTACATATTCATGCAGTATGTAAAGAAATATTAATGTTTTAGTTGGACCGCCTTTTTCGCTTTGTGATAGATGGCGCTGTAATAGTCACAAACGTATAAAAAAAAAACGCAGTTGACATCCGTTTGACCTACGGCAGCGGCATCTAGCGGGCCAACCATAGCGCCATCTGGTTTCCCCCTTCAACCTACACGAGTTTCGTTCTTTGTAGTTTTTACGTTTGATGCTTATTTCGTGAGATATTTGGCCCAGTTACTATCAATGGACCACCCTGTATATGCATCTTTTTTGTTCTTAAACTGTGATACCACGATCTGCCCATAACGCTTGTAAAATTCTAGCGGCGAGCTATAGTACTGTAGCGCGGGCATTTTGCTGTGTACCAGGATTTCAAGACAGTTTCCTTCAAACAAACAAAAGTTAATTACATAGGTTTATTTTTTTCTAGGAGATGATAAAAGCTTTATGCCAACCCTCTCGTATTGCCCAATATGCGTCCTCTGGGCAATGTCTGTGTATCTTCAGGTGAACATAATTAGCTACGTGTCTTCCCGTATGGAACTTGGATTCCTTAGGGCTTAGATTGATGGAGATGAGAGTGGTGATGATTACGTACGTTCTTGTTTCGTGCAATAGGGCGGTGGCAATATTTGGGTACATAGTGCATCCTGGAAAAATATTTTCAAAAGGAAAACGTCTGTCTACACAGTAGGTCGAGCTCTGGCACTACTAACCTGAAAGTTTCGAAAATATATTACCACGATTTAGCACAAGATAGTATGGAAGTTGCAGTAGGATCCCATTAACATATCTTCAGATTAAAATGCAGGGCTCACTGAATACGAGGGCTATTCAGTAAGTAGGGAACGTTTCCGTCTGACGCCGCTAGGCGCGCACCGATCGCGTATGTTTTGGTATGTGCGTGCTCGGCAGCTCAGTCGGCATCCATCCGTGACAGCGGGAAGTCTCTGCGCGTCTGGTTTTTTCGATATTCGAATTTGAAAAGTGCGCTGCAATCGAAAATACCGCCAGTTGTGAGGTGCGGTCTGTCATACGGTTTTTGTTGGCAAGAAAACCTAAAACCTATAGAAATTTATCGTGAATTGTGCGAAGTGTACGAAAGGAACGTAATGAGTGAATTTCCGGCCGGAAACGGTGCATTCGGTTTAAAAATGACCGAACCAACGTTCATGATGAAGAGAAGGGTGGACGCCCGTGAATTGTGACTGACGATCTTGTCGCTATAGTTGATGAAACATTCGTGAAAACCGTCGCTTCAGAATAACGGAGCTTTCACTTTCTTTTCCACAAGGTTCACGGACTTTATTGTTTGAAATTGTCACTCAAAAGCTAGGCTACGACAAATTTTGTGCACGACTGGTGCCCAAAATGCTTACAGAGTGCCATAAAGAACAGCGATTGGGGGCAACGTTGACATTTCTAGAGGCTTACCATAAACATGGTGATTCATTAATGAATTGAATCGTAACCGGTGACGAGACTTGGGTGAAACACGTCAATTGCGAGACAATATTACAGTCCATGGAGAGGAGGCACACACAGCTCCCCCACCCCCCAAAAAAATAAAAAAACAAAATCCAAGAAAATGTTTGCAAAACCTTGTCAGCAAGGAAGTTGATGTTGAGGTGTGCTTCTTATTGATTTTCTCGAAAGTGAAGCAACCATAAATTCTGCACGGTGCTGTCAAACTTTGCACAGGCATAGAAGAGCAGTTCAAAACAAACGCCAAGGAAAGCTGACGTCCAAAATTTTGTCTTTGCACGACAGTGCCCGACCTCACACGGCAAACCGCACTGAAGATCGCCTTAATTCATTCAAATGGGAAATTTTCCGTCATCCGCCCTACAGCCCCGATCTTCTAGCAAGCGACTTCCACTCGTTTCCCAAGATGAAGAACTGGCTTGCAACGCAGCGCATTGGTGACGCGGAACTCCAGACGGGCGTGACTCACTGGCCGAAGTCTCTCAGGCGGCAGAATTTTACGACGAAGGTCTTACAAAGCTTGTACACCGCTATGATAAGTGCCTCAATGTGTTTGGCGACTATGTAGAAAAGTAGTACGTCAGTCGCTCTTTCAGATGTATATAATAAAATGTATTTCTTGTACTTTTTTTTATGCTAAAGCGTTCCATACTTTGTGGATAGCCCTCGTATTAATTACTTATAAGCGTGCATTGAAACGCCCTGCAGTTAAATGTTGGGTACTGGGCAGAGGCGTGTCGTGTTAGTTTCGTGCCTTCCCCTGCCTTCTAGGATAAGCGTGAGATAAAGGCGCTCCACCCACAAGACAATTAACAGCGCCGTATCTTTAAAGGACCCACACGAGACGTATCTAGGCGGACGCGAGTCTCTTTTGTTTTATACTTAAAGAGCTCGCTCGTGGCTGTCAGCTGATACCTCTTTATGATGAGATGTTATACCACTGAGTGTTCGGCGTTTATGGGTTCTGGTATCTGATATGAGCAATCGGTTCTTTACGCAGGCTTCATCTCAGCATCTTACACAATGAAACTTATATCTCGCAGATACTTCACTTAGCAGAAAACCGTTGAGGATCCGATCCCGTGATAATTTTCTCACCAAAAATCTGCTTTCCAGAGAAATCACAAATTTTCCAGTGGCCAAAAAAATTTGTTTAGCATCAACAAGAAGCCATGAATTTATAGTTCGATAATTCTGTTACTGAAGACATGTCATAACGTATTTCCTTAAAAGTAAATGCTTTCGACTGCGTATTTTAATTATGCTACAGGGAGCTACGACGCGTAGCTCTCTAAGGAACGAACGACATCAATACCTTTCCTCAGTGCAGCACTCCGTGAAGAATGAGCTGCCACTCCCCAAGAAACCTTTCAGCACCTGATTGAACGTATGCCTGCAAGAGTGGAATATGTCATCAAGCCGAAGGGTGGGCCAACACCATATTGAATTCCAGCATTACTGATGGAGGGTGCCACGAACTCGTAAGTCATTTTCGGCCAGGTGTCCGGATACTTTTGATCACATAGTGTACGTTTTGTGAACGTCTGATGGAAATACTTTTGATTAATGACGACACATACCACGACGACCCCGCGTTGTGGTGGTGGTATATGATAGGGCTGGTTGCCAGAACATGGGAGTGCCTTTAAATTGTGCTCCAAACACTTCCGATTATCTGATTTAGTTAGATGTCTATTTTCTTGGTGTGAGGGCTGTTTAGTGAGATGGGGCAGCAGTATTCTGTTGCTGTTCCTCGTAAGGTAGATGCCGAAGAACTCCATGTGGAGCCACATACCATGTGTATGATGTTATTCCTTGTACAGAGTTCTACAGCTGTCTTTTCCAGGTATTCGTTATAGCTTAACGTTCTGTCTACAATAACTCCTAGATACTAAGAAGTTTTACTGTCAGTTAAGGTGACCCCACTGAAAGGAATTCATAGTTTCACCTTTGCAAGTTTACTGTTCAGATGAAACCCTGAAACCTTCGTCTTAGTTGAACTGGACAGTAGCCTCGAATTACGAAAATAGTTACCCACTGCAGCCAAATCATTTGGTAGAGCAACCTCTGTTTTCTTGATTCCATTGTGTTGTGTAGCTAGAGATTTTGTTGCAGACGTATCAGAAATGTACATACTAAAGGACAGAGGAGCTAAGATGGAACTTTGACAAGGACCACTAATCAGTTTTATTTGCTTGTTCCACGTATTCCCAATAATCACTTGGACTGTTCTATGGCTAAGCATATTTTCTAGCAGTCTTGCAATCACGCAACAGGAAATAATACTAACGAAGTTATATGTTAATCCTTGCCTCCATTACATGTCATATGCTGATGTTAAAACTAAAAATACCACGAATGATTTAAGTTGCTTTTGAAATCCACGCTCAGTATATGTATTTAAAGAGAGAACCTCGTTTGAGCAGCTGCTGTTTGATTGGAAGCAGGCTTGTTCAGGTGGAACTGTTCCAGTATTTTACAGCCAGTGCTGCTGAGGGTGCTTGTAAAGAACAGTTTGTGGATTATGCTGAAAATGCCAATTGGACACTAGCTTTGAGATCGATTACTTTTTTCCCAGGTTTTAATACGGCTATTTGATTTTAATATTTCATTCGTGTGTTGTGTTTTCCGTTATAAATAGGAGGGTAATCCCAAAAGTAAGCCGGCCGAAGTGGCCGTGCGGTTCTAGGCGCTGCAGTCTGGAACCGCGAGACCGCTACGGTCGCAGGTTCGAATCCTGCCTCGGGCATGGATGTGTGTGATGTCCTTAGGTTAGTTAGGTTTAAGTAGTTCTAAGTCCTAGGGGACTGATGACCTCAGAAGTTCAGTCCCGTAGTGCTCAGAGCCATTTGAACTTAATTTACTTAAATTTTTATAGAACATGAGGCAATGTAGAGGACTGGCTATAGCTTGTAAGCGGTTCACGGGTGCCTTGCCAGGTGCTTGCTCGACTTCTGGCGCATTCAAGTGTCTGACTTGGAACTATTATCGAATCATAGTTTGTCGACTCGGGGGGGGGGGTGAAATTAGATAGTGTTCTGCGATAAATTTTCAACAAAATTTTAAATCGTAAAAGCAGTTTATAAATGATTATTTACAATTACGTCGTTGTTTTTAACTTCATATAGTAAGGAATTATAAGAAAAAGGAATGTAGGCTCAAATGTATAAAAGAGAGCACGGAACAAGTTACGAAATCTGATACAGTCAACGAGATGTCAGTTCTTGGTTGCTATAGAATTGTTTGAAGTTCTGTATACTAGTTTATATAGAAGAGTGCGGTTAAGAAGAAGGGAAATGTTGGGAGGGAATGATTTGGTGCCTCACACACCAAAACCGATTGGTGACTAGGGCGTCCATCATTATTTGGAGCAGACATGGAGAAAACTTTAGCAGACGGATTGAAATATTTGGAATCGCGGAGTTTCGGATTAACTCAGAGAGAACTGTGTGTTGCTGCATATTCCTGTGCTAAACGGTACAACATTGTAGGATATGGATTCTGCTTTTTTGCAAATACTCTGCTTTTTATTTTCACCCAAACATGTGTCAGCGCCTCCGTGCCATCATCAGCAGGTTTTCTAGTTTATTGAAAAACTGTAAAGAGTTAAAATATTTTAGGTTGTAATTGATTTAAATAGGTGGAGCGTAAAGAGAGTTTTTGTTCAGTTTGCTTCTTACCGTGATTTTACATCATGTGATTTTGCAGGACCAATTCTATAATGTCCTGCACTGATAGCTTGTCATCTGCAAACCGAACGATGTAAATGTAAATTTGAGCGACGACTTAACACTTCCCATGATTTTTAAAAACGTGATTTTTGGCGAGTCAAAATGTTTTGGGTACATTTTTGTTACTACTCAAGGTGTGTTGTGACTGATCCTTTTTCTTTTGCGTTCTGAGGACACTGCACACACATATTACTGTACTTTGGCTAATTTCGTTCTTTTTACTTCGCAAAACGCAGTTGTGTATCCTAACACCGTCGGCGTTAATTTCTTCCCGAGAGCGTTTGACGTCGAATTTGAATTTTGTTTACTTTTCTCTCTGTTTCTGTCTGCGCGCGCGCGCGCGCGCGCGTGTGTGTGTGTGTGTGTGTCTGTGTGTGTGATTTCCTTTAGCTGTTTGTGTCGCCTCTTCTGTAAAGTTCCTTTAATATGTTAAGTAATATGTCTTTACAGAGTCTAGTGTTTTTATTTAAAACTTGTTTGCCTTCTGCTATTGCCTTCTGTATGTGGGAGTTCTCTTCTATTATCTGTCAGTTTGTGGTATAGGCTGTGGCTGGATTTCAATATTTTTAAATTTGTTTCTATTTCAGCTGGGTGGTGGTTATGGGCTATTAGGTGGTCAGTAAATGTGGTATGGACGCTGTTACTTTTTGGGGCTCCTGAGGTGTTCTGAGTATGTTGTTTTAAAGTCCCTCCATGTTTGTCCTATGTATACTGACTGACAAGTGCTTCATGTGGTTTCAGATATTCATGATCTGTTAAATTTATCTGTCGGTGTCTCCTATATTCTGATTTTTTTCTGTGTTGTGTTGTCTGTCCTGTACCCTATTTGAAGTCCCTGTTATTTCAATATGTTGCCTATTCTGTGGACAATTTTGTTAATGTAGGTGTGTATGCGCCATTTTGTTTTGTGTGTGTGTGTGTGTCGTTGTACTATTAGTGCAGGAGACTAAAGAGTTGGTCCTGTAAAATCACTTAACGTAAAATCACGGTAAGAAGAAAACGAACAAAAACTTTATTAAGACCTCACTTCGTTAAATCAATTGTAACCTACAATTTTTTAGCTTTTTACTGTTTTTGAATGTACAAAAAAACAACTGATGATGGCACAGAGGTGTTGAAACATGTTTGGGTGAAAGAAAAAGCAGTGTGTTTGCAAAAAGATGGAATCAATATGATTTAACTGCAAATGCGGAAAGGAAGCAGCAGGCAAAGGCTGGTATCTACGTTTTTGTAAGAGAATCGCCCTGTCTTTAACGGGAAGGGCTAGCTAGATCTTGAACAGCAGCATTTAACAAGAGACAATCAGTTCATATTTCAACGTTTTGAAAAAGGTTATGACCGAATTAGACTTGCATAACTGTCCAAGCAGTACCTACAATATGGATGAGAGTGGACATCCTCTCAATAAAAGACTACCTAGAACAGTATCAGAGAAAGGGAAAAAGGGAATCGTCAGAGTTACGATTGCTAAAATATTATTATTGTTGCATGTTGTAACATCATTGACACTTAATACACCCGCTAGCGATATTCAAAGATGTACGACATAAGCCCGAACTGCAAAATAATGTACCAAATAGGTCAGTTCTATGCATGAGTGAGCGGCTGTATCAATGAAGAGATTTTCATGAAATTTGTTAAACTCTTCGAAAAACATCGTGTCCCAGGAAAAGTTTTGTTGAGTGTGTATGGTCACACTTCCCATTCGTCCATTTCAACCATTGAATTTTGTCTGAACAATGATCCTGAAATCATCAGCTTACCTCCCCAATTTATTCCTTCAGCCGCTCGACTACCGTATTTTTAAGGCTCCAAAGAGTTGTTACTATCAGAAAACTACCATGTGGATGCATCGGAGCACTGCGTCTTCTATCAATAAATTTCAGTTTGCACTACTTTTCGCGGAAACCTGGAAACACACAGCGTCAGTTGGACTAGCAGTTAACGGTTTTTCATGCACTAGAATTTGAGTCTTCTATCAATAAATTTCACTTTGCACTACTTTTAGCGGAAACCTGGAAACACACAGCGTCAGTTGGACTAGCAGTTAACGGTTTTTCATGCACTAGAATTTATCCGTTCAGACCAGAAGCCATTGAAAACTTCACGATCGCCCCATTAGAGACCAACAATCATTTTTCTGCAGAACTACAACAGACGAACTCGTCTCCAACTGCCGGCACACAACGCACTTCACGTCTAAAAGTGGCGATTCCAAGCCCGCTATAGGTGTCTGCAAAGCAAAGGCAAACGTTTCTCCTGAAAATATTAAAATTGTTAAAGAGAAACATCAGAAGAGACCTGACAGAGCGTCAAAAGAGACTGAGAAGACGCACCTGGAAAAAAAAAAAAAAGAAACAATGATCTGGAACCGAGCATTAGCAAGGAGATGCGAGTGAGCAAGCTAGTGATGGAAAAACTCAATGACAATGAGGGAGGATACCTAAGATCTGAATGTAGTGAAGATGACTGGAAATATGGATTTTGCACTATTAGCTGGCACTATTTTGAGCTTTTTTGGAAAGAGGGGGTTTGGATTCGGTGCCAAAGTTGAAAAACATTGTGCCACGAGAGTTGTCTTTGGGGGGAAGGACGAAAGCAATGTAAGTGCGGTCAGTGTGTGTAAACACTTCAGTAATAGAAATAATGTACATTTGTTATGTGTTTCATGCTCATAATTACGTGTGACTGTTATTTGAAGCTAATTATGTAGATTTGAATTAAAACTAACATATTACGTGGTATTTTCAGTCTATTTAATATTATTCACATTACCCCCATAATATATCGAAATTGCCACACATTTTTTTCAATTCGTAAATTTTGCGGGTTAATCGGATAGCTAAATTGTGAGTTAAATTTTAGATTTTTTTATTTAAAAAAATTCTTGAGCTACCTTAAACATGTACACTGATGAACCAAAAGATTGTGACCACCTGGTTAGTAGTTTGTTTGTCCGTCCTTGGAACGAAGTACATCTCTGATTCTCGGTATTACGGATCCGGGAGTTTGTTGGTAGGCTTGTGAAAGTATGTGGCATTAGATCATACGCACAGGTCATGTAATTCGCGTAAATAACATGTCACTGAGCCTGATATGCGTACGCAATGGTGGCGCCCGATAGCGACCCATATGGCCTCCATAGGATTTACACCAGGCGAATCTGGTCGCCGAGACATCAACGTGAGTCCACTATAAAGCTCCTCAAATTACTGTAGCACGGATTTGGTTCCGAGACACGAACAATTATATTGCTGAAAGTTGACATCGTGGTCGGGGAAGACATCAAGCCTGAAGGGATGCAGGTGGTTCGCAGCTGTCAGCGTGTCTTCGATTGCTACCACAGGTTCCGTGCAAGTGTAGGAGAATGTCTCCCACAGCATTTTGTAATACTGCGTCCGGGGCGCGGTGCTCGTTTGAAACCGCCGTTCACCTCGACGACGACATTGGTGGAGACAACCATCGACCTATTGTAGGAAAAAATGTGATTCACCCGAAGAGCAGACCGGTTTTCATTGATCGAAAGTCGAATCCTGAAGGTCTCGTGCCCACTTGAATTGTAATTGACGATGTCGTTGGGTCAACATGTGAACATGTAGGGGTGGTCTGCTGCGGAGCTCCATGTTCAAAAATGTACGATGAACGGTGTGCTGCTGCTACGATCGCAGGTTCGAATCCTGCCTCGGGCATGGATGTGTGTGATGTCCTTAGGTTAGTTAGGTTTAAGTAGTTCTAAGTCTAGGGGGCTGTTGACCTCAGATGTTAAGTCCCATAGTGCTTAGAGTCATTTGAACAGCGTGCTTCGAAACAATTATGCGTGCACCAGCATTGTGCTCTTTCGGTAGAAATGCCGCAGATCACCATCTATAGTACTTTACAGGGCGGACAAGCCTCCGAACCCCGCTGTCTGTGGAGAGTCATGATCGTCCAACCATTTAGCGCCTAGAGGTAGTTTCACTGCCCTACCTATTTCCGTAGATGCTCACGACAGTAGCACGTGAACATTCGAACAGCTTCGCCTTTTTCGAGATATTCGTTCACAGAATCTGCGTAATAATAATCCTCCCTTTGTCAAAGTCGCTTATCTCAGTGCATTTCCCCATTTGTAACCCATATCTGCGCTAGGGTGATCCCCTGTCCGTGTCTGCTCCACTTACATACTTTTTTTGCCAAGTCACGTGCCCGTAACGCCACAGGCGGCGCCGAACGTCGCGTTCGGAAGTGGTCATAGAGTTTTGGCTTATCAGTGTATGTACAATACTGTATGTTAATACTCGCAAACATCGCGGTGAATTTCAAGAAAAATGTTAAAAATGTCTGAAATTATCCAAATTACTCCTCTTTACCTCAGAAAAGCTTGAGAGACAAGTCGTACTATAGAGCATTTGGTAGATATAGGTATATACTACAATCGCGTGAAATATAACGAATTGTGTGTGTGCTTACCAGGGCACTGACGGGCAACTGACCTGAAACCTTGGCCCAGCACTTGTTGGGCTGAGAAGCAGGGCCGATGCATCAACCTGTGATTAAACGGGTGCGGGACGCGAGACCACCAACGCCAGCGGGACAGCCGCCAGTTTCGCAGCGCTAATGTGACGTTATAAATAAATGCAGGCGTGGCGCGGGCTGCGAGACTCTGTGGCTACGGCCACGGCGAAGCGCTGACTCAGCGAGCGAGCAACCTGCCATGCCCCCAGCACCGAGGCTAAGAAAGAGGTACGACTGAGACAATCTGCATCTACCCTCCCGAGCAGCACATGGAGACAATGAACTGCTGCGTCCTGCCGCGCTAGCTCTGCTGTCTCTTATTTTATAAAGATGCTCGTTTCTCCCTACGTGGGTGGCAACCAACAAATAATTTTACTTATTCGGAGGAGAAAACTGGTGACTGCAACTTCGTGAAAAAAATCTCTCCGCAATGAAAAACGACTTTCTTTTAATAACTGCTACCCTAGCTAGCGCTGCTATCACTCTCTCCCCTATTTCGTGATAAAATGTACTGTTTGGTTATGTTATTTTAAATTTAAGCACTATTTGCTTAATTCTGAAGTTAATTATTGAAGCAAATAAACATTACTTGAAATAGCTGTCATTTTTCCGCATCTCAGTCGATAAAAACGAAACCCTTATAGGATTATTTTGTCGGCCGTCAGTCTGTCTGTCAGACTGCTGAAACAATTTATTTCAGGGACTGGTAGACGTATTAAGTTAAAATTTATGTCAAGTACTAAGACCTACGGTCCTTTGGTGGTGTAAGAAATGGAAGTTTCAAAGTCAGTGCAGTCAAAAGATAAATGCATTTCTTTGGAAATAATAGATTTCAGTTATCAGTCGTCCTTTTGAAATTTTACTGGCAGATCTCGATTTCAGCCACAAACTAGCCATTGTAAATGCACTATCATTTTTGATCAATGCATGTAATGCCTGTTGGTCGGGCTCCATCCACAGTTAATTGAGTATTCAATAAACTGTGGATGAAGCCCGATCAACAGGCATTGGTCAATGGTTGCCGAGCAACTGGCTCGTCACAATACGCCAGTGACTACTCTTGATGAACTGTGGTATCGTGTTGAAGCTGCATGGCCAGCTGTACCTGTACACGCCATCCAAGCTCTGTTTGACTCAACGCCCAGGCGTATCAAGGCCGTTATTACGGTCAGAGGTGGTTGTTGTGGGTACTGATTTCTCAGGATCTATGCACCCAAATTGCGTGAAAATGTAATCACATGTCAGTTCTAGTATAATATGTTTGTCCAATGAATACCCGTTTATCATCTGCATTTCTTCTCGGTGTAGCAATTTTAATGGCCAGTAGTGTATCTTTGCAGACGATCCTTACTTTGATCGCTGAATTCCCGCCAAGATACCGCTACACCGGCATTACTGCAGCTCAGCCTGTTGTAAATGACGAGCAGCAAGACTCACGTAATACAGGTGCAGCTCATCCATCACGGGTCTGATATAACGATTAAGGCGGAGCTCCGGCGAACATGCGATAATGCAGACGGCGACTACCTGGGCTGGAGATGCAAAACTCTCCCACGCCTGCAGCGGCGCCACTGCAGGCGCCCACGCGGAATCACGCCATTGTTATCGCTGGCTTCGTCCTTATCTGACCTTCACTGAAGTATAATGTCAATGGCATTAGGCGAGCGAGAACGAACCGTGGCTATGACAATGAATTTTCACTCTGCAGCGAAGCGTGCACTGAACTGAAACAGTGTGCCGAGACGGGACTCGAACCCGGGACCTTTTCCTTTTGGACGCAAGTGCTCTACTGGCTGAACTATGCAAGCTCGACTCAAGACCAACCATCACAACTCCACCTCCGCCAGTACCTCTTCGAGACTTGGTCCGAAACAGTTGTAGTCTACCAGGAAGTTTCACGGTCAAAATTATTGGGAATATTTTCGGAGACCAGCGATCTTGTGAGCTATATAAAATTAGTGTAAAACAGCGTCGATCACAATGGCTATTCTATTTAAAAGGACCAGGTACGGCCGAGTCTTAGGCCATCTTCAGAATAGCACTCCCGTCTGTAGTTTACGATGTCCAGAACAGCGAGTAGACTGAAAATGCTTCCTCTCATTGTGAGCAGTTTCAGCGACTGAGGTCTACTGACTCTTCTGGACATCGTCAACTACAGCTCATGGTACTATTCTGAAGATGGCCTAAGGCTAAGTCTAAACTGGTCATTTTAAATAAGATAACCATTGGGATCCAAACTGTTTTGCGCTAATGTTACATAGTCTCATTGTCATCACAATAAGGCAGAACATACCGTCAGGTCTGATATAAAACTTCTTGTGGAGCGATTTTTATGATATCTGTGTGGAGAATTCTGATCTTCGAGCCTAGAACTTAATTTGCGCTTGCAGACTTCTGTCGTCCGTCATGTTGTAATTCGGAAACAAAATTTCCATTGACATGTACGTGATCAAGGATTTCATTCCTTCTTCTTCTTCTCATTGTTAGTGGTAGGGGGTGGCTGGACTCCCTCCCTGTCATTACACCCATCAGTTAATCTAAGGGAGAGCATTGCTTATTTATATTTTCTGCTAGCAGTCACTTTTGTTTGTTTTTAAGTTTAGTTCAACATATTGCAACGCGTTTCGAGCGTGTTGCGCTCATCCTCAGGCGTTTATGCATACAGAAAATCGTTGCTTAAGAATAAAATTTCTGAAGACAAATTAACATAAGACTTTTTGTTTATTGTACGCTGCTGGCATGGCTAGAGGATATTTGGTGGGAAGGGGATCAGCTTAAGATGTTTTATTTTTAAATAACGAGTTTCTGTACATACAAACGCCTGAAGATGAGCAGAACACGGTCGAAACGCGTTGCAATAAGTTAAACTAAACATAAAACAAATAAAAGTGACTGGTAGCAGAAACTACAAACAAGCAATTATTCCACAGAATTACGGTTCTCAAACGCAGTCAGTATGGCCACAAGTAATAAGGGAGAGAAGTTGCGTGCGGTATGTCTGTGAATCGTGTAAACTTCCCGCTGCTTGTGTATCATATTCTGAGGTGTAGATTGAGGACCAGCTCAGAAAAAGAGCGTGAGAAACGGTCTGACACCACAGTTAGGCTGTCCTATGTACCAGACCTTTTCGTCTACTGCGTTGAACGCTAACCTGTGCGAGCAGGTAAGGTGACTGCAGTTAATGACAAGACGAAAAATTTGGTTGGAAGATGGGAGACCTATTAAGAACGTGAGATTACCATTACCGTTAATGAAATACAGACACTACACCAGACATAGTGCGAGGACTGAGTGTACCTTCGCTAGAACGTGTGATGGTGGTGTTTCTGGTGCTGGTAGTGGTGGTGATTTGTTTCACGGTAAACAAAGACTTCATTGACGAGATACTTATCGTGACTCTACTAAAAAAATTACACATTACTTTATTCAGTTTTTACACACAAACAATGCATGTGGTGCTTTTGATATTTTTCTTCGTAGAATGGAATCTTGACCCGGTGACATGGCGAAGTGACTGAGGAGCTGGACTCGTATTTGGAATCACCACGGCTCTAATCTACATCAGATTCACGTTTTTTGTTACTTTTCGAAATATCTGAAGCTAATTCAGGGATAAGTCACTTCCGTATATCATAAACCATTTTATCTGACAAACAACTTTAAGCCAAGCTTAACGTATCTGTTCTTCAACGGTGTTAGCAAACGAGTACATCGTGAGGAATCTTAGAATGGCGTCCAAAACATAAAGACGAAAGTAACTTTTGCATGGTGTAAATTAAACATATTCGCAATTGCGACTATGGACAACCTAAGAATGGAATGACAACAATGAAAATTTGTGCCGGATCGGGGCTCGAACACGGATTTCCCGCTTATTGCGTGCTGTCGCCTTACCTATTGGCTATCCGAGCTCGACTTGTGGCGAGACCCAAACTTTCACTTCCACAACCTGCAGTCGTACATCCATTATGTGTATTCCCATAAAGGGGACACATTTCACATGAAAGTCACTTGCCGGGTGACGGCCGATAAGTACGATACTGCAGTGCAGGCATGCATGTCCGAAGGAACTTTGCATCGTAAATCGGAATAACACGGGCACTGCAATATGTTTGTCCCCTGGCAACGGGGAAGCGACTTCCAAGTAAAATGTCTCACCTGTACAGGAATATACATAATGGATGTACGAGTACAGGTTGTGGACACATGGTTCAAATGGCTCTGAGCACTATGCGACTTAACTTCTGAGGTCATCAGTCGCCTAGAACTTAGAACTAATTAAACCTAACTAACCTAAGGATATCACACACATCCATGCCCGAGGCAGGATTCGAACCTGCGACCGTAGCGATCGCTCGCTTCCAGACTGTAGCGCCCAGAACCGCACGGCCACTCCGGCCGGCGACACAAGGTTGACGATATGTGGAAGATTGGGTCTGGCCGTGAGTGGTAAGGCGACCGCTCGCTTAAGCGGGAAATCCGTATTTGAGTCGCGGTCCGGGACAAATTTTCATTGTCGTCATTTCATTCTGCACCTGATGGTTGCCCCTATTGGCAGTTGCGAATACATTTAACGCCAACGGCCTTGCCGCAGTGGTAACACCGGTTCCCGTCAGACCACTGAAGCGCTGTCGGGCTGGCCTAGCACTTGGATGGGTGACCATCCGGTCTGCCGAGCGCTGTTGGAAAGCGGGGTGCACTCAGCCCTTGTGAAGCAAATTGAGGAGCTACTTGATTGAAAAGCAGCGGCTCCGGTCTCGTAAACTGACGTAAGGCCGGGAGAGCGGTGTGCTGACAACATGCCCCTCCATGTCCACATCCAGAGAGGCCTGTGGGCTGAAGATGACACGGCGGCTGGTCGGTACCGTTGGGCCTTCATGGTCTGTTCGGGTGACGTCTTTTTAGTTTTAGAATACAGGATGTTTTAAACGAATATCGAGGTTTTAACACTTTATAATATTTATTATATTAAACTTTCAGTTATAAATGATATGTCAAATGAAAGAACAACTCAAACAGTTTTACCAAGAACCTTATAAATGTTCAATGTGAGCAGCATTTGTCACACGGCACACATCAAGTCTATAGCCGAGCTCTTCCCAAACGTTGATAAGTGGGTCTTCAGTGATTGTAGCAACAGCTGCTTCAATGCGGTTTCTTAATTCAGGGAGGTCTGCTGGTAGCGGAGGCACGTACACACGATCCTTGATGGAGCCCCAAAGCAAAACATCGCATCGCGTTAGGTCGGGTGAACGTGAAGCCCTTGCAAAGCAAGCCCTGTCGTTGGGCCGCTTGCGGCCTATCCACCGCTTGGGTACAGTGAGGTTCAACCAATCGCGTACTTTGCTATGCCAGTGAAGTGGCGCACCATCTTGCTGGAGAATGCAGTTCTCTGGCTCATCTTCTTCCAACTGAGGGAAGAGCCATTGCTCTAGGGTATCAAGTAGACTGTACCGAAGCAACACGCAATGAGATGAACAGATACGACACTTTTATTCGAAGACAATAATTACACTGAAGTCACCGCACCTCATGATGGTTCCCTGCACATTACAAAAGGTGTTAATAGAGTGTGTGACCACTACGGACGGTAATGTACGCTGTGCAACGTACTCCCATGCTGGACACAAGGTTGATGATGAGGAGTTCACTTGGCAGGGCTTTCCATTCATCCACCAGCTCGGTTGACGACTGCCAGATGGTCGTCGGTACAGGCGGACATGCAGCGGTACGTTTCCCAAATGCATCCCACACGTGCTTCATGGTATTTAAGTCGGGGGAATGGGCAGGCCAATCCATTCGCAAAACATCCTGTCGATCCAAGAACTCCTACACCTGCGTAGTTCGACGCGGTCGCGATTTGTCATCCATAAATATTAAGTCAGGATCGCACGCAGCCCTGAAAAGACGAACATGGGGCGTAGAATGTCACAATAACGTTCACCGGTGAGTGAACCCTATTAAAAGATTCGGAGGTCACTGCGCCCATGCAGCGTTGTGCCTTCCCACACTAAAAAAAAATTGACCACCAAAACCATCATGCCCGACAGTGCTGGACCTACTGTCATGCGGCGAGGTGCGGTACCGCGTAATGCATCCAGAAAATTGTCGAACATTTTGAATATACTGGTTGCTTGAATGTGACTTATGAAGTACTAATATTCCAGAGCAGCGGAGTGCCACACATGTAGCTCATTTGAATAGTCCTCCTCGGTAAGCATTTCATACAAAAAATAAGTAAAGGTAACAAATGCCACATTTAAAAAAATGGTTCAAATGGATGTGAGCATTATGGGACTTAACAACTGAGGTCATCAGTCCTCCAGAACTTAGAACTACTTAAACTTAACTAACCTAAGGACATCACACACATCCATGCCCGAGGCAGGATTCGAACCTGCGACCGTAGCGGTAGCGCGGTTCCAGACTGAACCGCCTAGAACCGCTCGGCCACACTGGCCGGCGCCACATTAAAAATGATATAAGACTTTCGCATTAATTGATAACAAGAAAGGGCGTGGTACAAGACCGCCCCATTAGATATTAGTCTTAGGACATGGTGTCATATATGCAGGAGAACTGGACTAGAAATCATAGATGAAACATAGCTAAATCATATATTATTGCTGACGACCAAGTCGTTATAGCACAAGACTGAGAGGATGCAAATTAAATTTGTAATCAGTTAGAAATACAACACAATAACTGGGCTCTGAAGATTAATTATGTATAGAAAACGGAGTACCCTACTAATGATCTAGATGAACTGCACGTACATTGGGAGAAAATTTTAAAAAAGTCAATAATTTACAGGAAAGGTAGAAAAATCGGATGTTGAAGTTAATGGGATTATTAATAGCGGCCGCAAGATCATTGGGACGCTCATCTCAATGTTATGGAGCAGGAATGCAATGAATGCAACTAACAGTAACAGATTCAAGTCGATATTAGGGAGTGTAGTCTTGTATGTAGCAGAGAACAGGACAATTAATAAGAAACATATTAATAAGCTGAAACTATTGAAGACAGACTTGTGGAGAAGACCAGCAAGGCTTTTACGTAAAGTGAAAGTTAAAGCAGTGAAGTGTTAAACAGAATGGAACTACAAAAGCCGGCCGAAGTGGCCGTGCGGTTAAAGGCGATGCAGTCTGGAACCGCAAGACCGCTACGGTCGCAGGTTCGAATCCTGCCTCGGGCATGGATGTTTGTGATGTCCTTAGGTTAGTTAGGTTTACCTAGTTCTAAGTTCTAGGGGACTAATGACCTCAGCAGTTGAGTCCCATAGTGCTCAGAGCCATTTGAACCATTTTTTTGAACTACAAAAAATAATATGTGATCTGTTGGATAGATGGAAATTGCACTGGTATGCACATGCAACAAGAATAGAGGAAACAAGAATATCAAGACTTACATTAAGTTGCATAGTGAAGGAAGCAGGGGAAGAGGATGGCCCATGACAACCTGGTTCCAAAATGTACAGCTGATAATGAGAATACTTGGTGCAGAATGAGGAAAGCCCTCAGTGGTTCACAACCCCACGACAGGCCACAGCAGTCCTTCGACCCCACACCCGCCCCACACCGAAACCAGGGTTATTGTGCGGTTCGGCCCCCAGTGGACCCCTCCGGGAACGTCTGATACCAGACGAGTGTAACCCCAAATGTCTGCGTGGTAGAATAATCGCGGTGTACACGTATGTGGAAACGGTGTTTGCTTAGCAATCTCCGACACAGTGTAACTGTGGTGGAATAAGGGAAACCAATCCGCATTCGCCGAAGCAGATGGAAAACTGCCTTAAAAACCATCCACAGACTGGCTGACACGCCACACCTCGACACTAATCCGCCAGGCGGATTCATGCTGGGGACTGAACGGCACGCCTTCCCGTTCGGCAAGCAGCGCGTCAGACCGCGCGGCTAGCCGGGCGGTCTGAATAATTGTGTCCTAATATATCTAATTTTCCGAACTATTTTTACAATGTTGACAAAAGAAAAGTGAAACACCCAAAAGGAGAGAAGGAAATGAAATGGTACCACACTGATTGAGACGGTATGTGATGTCACTTCATGGACTACAAAATCAAGTCAGATTTACAAATAACTTGGCGGTATGAGTCCACTTACCAGTATGACGCTGGGCACCCTCTGGTCTGGGTGTATGTACTCATACGGTTGGGAAGGGTTTCATAAAGCCGTTTTAGCCTCTTCTGAGTCAAGCTGGTCCACAACTATTGTAACTGGTTCTTCATATCTTGGATACGGGTATTGGGAGTCGGCGACAGATCTGAGGAATTTACTGGCCGCAGGATTACCTCATGATCACACAGACAGTTCACAGACACATGTGCCATGAGTGGACGAGCTTTGTCCTCTTGTAAGATGGCCCCAAGACACTGTAGCGTGAGAGGTATCACATGAGGACGTAGGATGTCGGTGACGCACTGTTTTCCATTCAGAGATTCCTCAACCGCTGAGGCCGAGCGGATATAGGCGCTTCATTCCGGAACCGCGCTGCTGCTACGGTCGCAGGTTCAAATCCTGCCTCGGGCATGGATGTGTGTCATGTCCTTAGGTTAGTTAGGTTTAAGTGGTTCTAAGTCTAGGGGACTTATGACCTCAGATGTTAACTCCCATAGTGCTTAGAGCCATTTGAACCATCCTCAATCACTACCAGCCGTGAGCTGAAGTCGTACCATATACCACATCATTGCACCAGGAACTGTGCCTGCCCAAAACACTGCAACGTTGTTACGTCTCCCTAGGTAGCCACCATACATGCCGACGGTCATCCAGCGTAGTGCGGAGCCGTGATTTATCGCTTTACAAAACGCGTCGGCGTTCGTCAGCAGTCAATGCTTCCCAGCCACGACACCACTACAGATGCAACCGTTTGTGTTGCAGTGTTAACGGCACCTACGCTTGGGACGGTAATTCCCAACTCTGACTACTACTACTCTCAGTCCAATGATGCGAGATGACACAGAATGTTGCAAGCAGTCGACTACTTGTTCTGCAGGTGCAGAAATAAGGGGGTTATGATTTCATTGGTGTCCACACGGTGATCATCTCTTGTGGTGGTTAGATATGGTAGACCAGAACCTTGGCGACGAGTAAGCATGTCCTCGCGTTCCCATGCAGTCCAACATCGGGCCACTGTTACTTCCGGAAACCCTACAAACGTAGATATTGTTGAGTTTGATCAGACGGCCAAATAGAAACCCACAATGAGGCCGTTTTCAGACTGTGTTAGCTTCTTATGGCGCTGTCTCACACGAGTATATGGCATATCCTTGCCCTTCAGCGTGGTGACTCAACACATGACACTGTTAACGTCCATTACGAGCGCTACCAGCCCTAGTGACGACACTAAACACGTACAGTACTAATGCATTCTGGCAGTCGTTCTACCTGTCACAGAGAATTGCACAATTTACATACGCCCCCCCCCCTCCCCCAATGTTGTGTACTTGTATATCTGACCGTATCTTCTGGGTGATTCACCTTTTTTTATCAGGCAGAAGGAAACCTCTGTCTTGAGAAAATTTCCATTAATATCAATTATCTTACTAAATAACAGTTCGGATTTCAAAAATTCTGCTCCACTGAGTCAGCAATATACAACTTCGCTGCCCACATAATAGAGTCTTTAAATAGTGAGATGTCACCAATAGGAATTTTCTGTGACTTATCCAAAGTATTTGATTGTGTGAACCATGAGCATGACATTATGTTACAGAAACTACAATTCTAGGCAATAAATGGGACATCATATGAGTGGTTTAGGTCATATCTACAGAATAGGAAGCAAGAAGTTTCTTTATATGGTTGAAGCGATTTAAGGGACTTTGCCACTTCATCTAACTGGAGTGAAATTACATTAGGTGTTTCACAGGGTTCGATTGTAGGTCCCCTTCTGTTCTTGATATATGTGAATGACCTCCCTTCTTATCTGAATTAATAAACTAAGCTGCCACTGTTTGCTGAAGATACAAGCATCATTATTGATCCAGTGAAAGAAACTCCAATAGAAAATGATACAAATAATGTCTTTAGGAAACTTATTAATTGGTTCTTCTGCGAATGGACTTGTTCTGAACTTTTAAAAAACACAGTACATCCAATTTTCTGCTGCAAGGAGTACAGATCCTTCAGTAAGTAATAACACATCAACAGAAGTCAGTAGTCATGGCAGAGCACACTACGTTTTTGTGTGTACATATAGATGAGAATTTTAATTGAAAAATTCATATTTTAGATCTCCCAATGCGATTAGGTTCAGCAACTTTTGCAGTCATGATAATTGCCAATTTTGAGGATATAGAAATTAGTGAACTAACGTACTTTGCGTACTTTCATTCTCTGATGTCGCACAGAATAATATTTTGGGGTAACTTAACACTCAGGCAAAAAGTATTCACTGTTCAAAAGAAAGTTGTTAGAATGATGTGTGGGGCTCACAGTCGCACAGCTTATAGGCACCTGGTTAAAAGGTTAGGAATTCTTACAACAGCCTCACAGTACATTCACTCAGTAATGAAATTTGTTCTCTACAACATCGACCAGTTTAAAAACAACTGTGACATTCATGATTATATTACCAGAAAATAGAAAGACTTACACTATCCTCTACTTAACCTACATTTGGCACAAAAATGGGTAAAATATGCTGCTGTAAAACTTTTCAATAAATTACCAGACGAAATAAAATATCTGACTGACAGCAGTATTAGTTTCAATAATAAATTGAAATCATATCTCCTTGACAACTCCTTCTATACCACAGACGAATTCTTGAATAGGAATAAATAAAGCTATAGGTATAATATAACCATTGTGTGCCATTTAAGGGAATGGGGTAGGTAATAAAAATTTTAAAAAGAAGAAAGAACCTTGATTCATGTGTACATTTCTTATGCACTTGACATGTTCCACATCATAACGATTACCGTGAGATTGTTCAGTGGAACACGTAACTCACTAACAAACAAACATCATTCTCCATATGTTGTGGTGCCCTGGCTTGTAAGCTGTCAGTAAAGTTAATCTTGCAATAAAAAAAAAGATAAATTAAGAAGAACATAAAAGTAAATGTAAGAAAAATATAATCTTCCAAAACAAAGAAAAGAAACGAAGTTTCGTGTTGACCGCACCTTTTGTATCCATTGAATCCACTGGTAAAATCATGAGGAAAGAAATATCGATATTGGTGTCTTGCTTGTAAGCCCAGTCTTTTTCAATGACATATATCAAGGCGTTCCCGTCATCCGGGTTCTCCTTTGTTCTTGGTGCACACCGATGGAGTCGAGGATTATCAGTGTTTGCTTGCCACACAGCCAATGAACAGTGCTGTTATCAGCAGGATTAGACTGTTCGTGGAAATTCAGAATTCGATTTCGATGTAGACTGGCTGACACAGACGAGGCATTGTTTCCAGAAATAGGTGCACACTGTAAACGTCACCTTTTACTGTTGTTACTGTTTGGTCACCAGACTCATGCAGAAAATCGTCTCCCGGCTTGTACATTCATCTAACATGATGTGCAGCAGTCTGAATTACAAAGAATGTCACTCATTAAGTTAAGGAGAAATGGAAGTAAGAATGTGATAACATTATTTTTCTGTGAACACAGTATTTGAGGAATGTGACTATAAACCAATGTAACATTGCGTTAACTGAAAAAGAAACAGCATCTAGTATTAAACTTGCATTCAATCATTTACATTAAATTGTTTAGTATGACTTTTTTTTTTACATTGGGTTGTCGAACCTTATCGCTAAGAACTTAGTGTAAATATAAAAACTTCTTTATACAAATACAGCATTAGAAAAATTATATAAATTCCCTTCGAAGTCAGACGTTAGAGGCGTAAATGTGAAACGTCCCCTGAGAAAAATTTATGAACTACTGTGCTGATAAACCTCTTACATTATTTGATTTTCAAACAGCTGAGCAGAACTGAACGTACTCAGACATTTCGCTCTTTACCTATTCTGATCAACGCTAAACTGACACACAATATATTTTACTGGAACGCAATCTGACTTTCAAAAATCCCTACAAAAGAATGGCCCTGACTAACAATAACCTATACCTTTCATGAATCACTTACCTCACAAAAATGTTCGTTACTCGAACTACCGCAATACAGCGAGCGCCACTACTGCCAGCTAAATAAAAGATTCTAACTACTGAAGGCACTAACTACTTATAGGCATAGTTGGCAAATGAAAGATTTTGATAAAGAACAAACAATGTATTTACCTTAATAGTGTTCAAAAGTCATCATATATATATATATATATATATATATATATATATATATATATTCTCTCTCCCCACATCCACCACTGCTGGCGGCTCACCTTCAACTGCGCAACGTTACGCGTTGTTAACAGCCAGCTGCCCAACACTACAATAGCAAATTCCAACAACGAAAACCAGCCACAGACTGCACGCAGCACAGTCAGTGATTTTCATACAGAGCGCTACGTGACGTTACCAACATAAAAACCTAAACAGCCTACTTACAAATGTAAATCAGGTTTGATTTAGGTGGTGAACTAATGGGAAGCTGCCTATTTGAAAAGAAATCTCTCTGCATTCGCCTTAGCCTATAATGAAATTGTCAAAAACCTAATCAGATGACAGGACAGAGATTTTAAATCCGCTCCTCCCAGAAACAACTACCTCACTGACTGTTCAGCTTTGTTCATTATGTCCTATACTTCTTATGCTTTACATAGATACATAAGGAAAATATCTTCCTGAGAAATTATTTTAACCTTAAATATTTATGTTGTTCCCTTTTTCTGCTTCTACTTCGTGGTTATTTTATTGAGAGTACTGGGCATATTTGCTTGGGAGGAAAGATTTGCATTTTTCTCATTGGGAAGGTGCGCTCCCAACATGGCCTCTAGTTTCTGTTCGTCGATAGAAGGCGGTCAGTGAGTCTCATTCGGAGGCGAGAGCGTCCACGGGGAATAGAGCAGTTTCGCGGAAGTGGGGCCGTGCCTCGCGTCATGCTTTTGTTGGCTAGAACCGACGCCTGTCCTGGCTGATGGCAGAACACTGACGCCTCCAGGAATAATTGAGAGTGTGACATTCCTGCGCTCTCTCTACGGAGTTCAAAAGGATGGGACACTGTGGCGTCCCCCGTGCAGTGTGACAAAGTCGCTCGCTTCCACTCCCAATGTTTGATTTATCCACTCGAATGAGTCAGTCCTGCCACCACACTTGTCGTGAAGTGGTTTACCAAGCGGTGGGACACTGTTCTAGACAGTGCCTACCTCTTGTTTGTTAATGAGCGTTTTGTAAGTAAAGAGCGGCAAGATTGTGCTGAGTTCTCTGTTTTTTCACAAAATAAGCGATTTTCTGGTTCGCCATATTGGAACTGCATTTGAGTCATTCCCTCTATGTGGAGTGATTTTTCAAAGTTGGCAGGTGAGGGCTATTCATGTCCCAGCCGCCGTCAGGTGCTGACCAGTGCGCCATAGATGATTTTTGGGGAAATGTAAGTGTTGCAAATTATGGCAGCGCAAAGCGTATTCTGAGCAGGTCGCAGCTTACTTCTTCTATCACGAAACTTATGTTTCCCGTTTGATTAAACTTTTTTGTCTCTTTTGTCTCCTTATTTTAGATTCGCGAGCTGTCCAGACAAAATCTTGCTGCATTTTCTCCGTACTATCTTTCATATAACTTGGTACTCCCCACAGTTTGGTCTTTGTCAGTTTTGTGTGAAATGTGTGCGTCATAAAGAGCAAATGAAAATCTGATTTACTCAGATTTGACTTAAATTTCAAGATCGCTTAACTGACTTACAACCTTTCCACGGTTAGGTGACCCAATAATCACTGATACAATATGTTGTATACTTAACTTGCTTTCTCAGTATGACGGTGTTTTAGTTGTGTATAGTTGCCAAATACAACCAGAAAACAGTGTGAAAAACGTAAAGGGTGGAACAAAACGATACCGGCAAACTTCAAGGGGATGTAGAGGGCGGTTTGAGGATCAAATTGAACTGCGGACCCGTGACCAAAAACGTCATCCAACGATGCTACCGACTATTTATGTCAGAGGTCATCAAACTTTTTGTACAGCGGGCCAAGTAACTGATACAATTACGAGTGCGGGCCGCATCATCACTCTGCACAATACTTGAAGGCCAGAACAAAGCTTTGGAAAAAAGACGAAAAAGTAACAACAGAAGTCCGTTTTAACCATGGGTAAGGGACGTACAATGCACAAATACCAAAAGCAACCAACACATTTATTTACTATAAAAAATTATCACAGAAGACCTAGTGAGCATACATCCGAATCTCACAAACTAAGCGGCAAAAAAACATTAGTGAGATTTGTGAAACTACAGTTTTCAAGATATCTTCAGTTTTTGGTTTGATGGTTCTGCAGCCAATAAATAAAATTGCTTTGAATTGTTCATCAGGCAATCTCGTTCGATGTGCTGACTTAACATACTGCATTTTTTAAAACGTTAGTTCCAAACACTGATGCCATACTAGCGACAAATTTCTTCAGTTTCGGAAACTCGACATCAGATAAATAGCTAAGCAGCGGTAAAATTCAACAAGCTTTCCTTCTCTATGCTTCTCTTTCAACCACTCATTCGGTTCCAAATAAGTTAATTCCAAGTATAGTTCAACTAGCACATATCAAGGTTACAATCAAACGGATTCTGGAACAGAACAATATCACTCTCATTTCTGTCAAGATCTGAAAATCTCTTCAAAAAGTGCTTCTTCAAGTCACGAATGATTTTTTCGCAAAATCAATTTTGACACATTGGAATGGTGAGAACGAGAAAAGTTCTCTCCCTTCATTTTCGCTACAGACAGTGACAATTTTTGATGATTCTGTAGAGATCACAGATGAGATTATCCTTTCCCTGAAGCATTAAGTTCTGTTCATTCGTGTGGGATGTGATGTCGACCAAAACTGCTAACTGCGACAGCCAGGTGGGATGTGACACCTGTTGATCAGCTCTACCTTTTTTTCAGTGAGGAAAACATCGTTTCATTTCGGAAGTTGTGAAGACGAAACAGGACGCTCCCGCAGCTGTGCCACCTCAGTGCTGTTTGATAAGGCAAGTCACAGCATTCAGAATAAATTTCTTCAAGAAAAGCGTGCCACTGACCGTGTTTGAGTGCATCTCCCCAAACGTCACTACAGAAAACGTTGGTCTCAGTGTACAAGAAATAACTAATTCTTTTCCACAGAGCGTTTGCTGATATATGATGCAATGTATGAACAGTCACACCGGAATTTACAAATCTTCCAACTGAGTACTGTACATTGAACATAGTAAATTTAAGGAATGTAGTAGCCAGCAGGTCTCCTCACGTCTTAAGACCTCATAATATTCTTGATGTAATATTAACATATAAATGGTACCACAACGTCCCGTGTTCCATACGTTCTGGCAAACAGACTGAAGTACCGTCGACAAGCCGGATGAAGAGACGCAGTGGGCCGTATCCGGAGCGCTGGCTGTAGTTTGGCGACCCATGGTCTAGGTTATAGGGGGCCTTCGACTACCGCTAGGCCAGCGGAGTTAAGTTTCTACGCTGGGCGACCTCAAGCGGAATTTCTCACGATGGTCCTGACACTGTTTATTGCGTTAAATCGCGTTGAGGCCGGCCGGGGTGGCCGAGCGGTGCTAGACGCTACAGTCTGGAACCGTGCGACCGCTACGGTCGCAGGTTCGAATTCTGCCTGGGGCATGGATGTGTGTGATGTCCTTAGGTTAGTTAGGTTTAAGCAGTTCTAAGTCTAGGGGACTTATGGCCTCAGATGTTAACTCCCATAGTGCTCACAGCCATTTGAAGCATTTCAGCCAAATCGCGTTGAACGTGTTCATGACTTCCACAACAACACAGAGGAGACAGATGTGTTGTTGTTGTGGTCTTCAGTCCTGAGACTGGTTTGATGCAGCTCTCGATGCTACTCTATCCTGTGCAAGCTTCTTCATCTCCCAGTACCTACTGCAACCTACATCCTTCTGAATCTGCTTAGTGTATTCATCTCTTGGCCTCCCTTTACGATTTTTACACTCCACGCTGCCCTCCAATACTAAATTGGTGATCCCTTGATGCCTCAGAACATGTCCTACCAACCGATCCCTTCTTCTGGTCAAGTTGTGCCACAAACGTCTCTTCTTCCCAATCCTTCCTCATTAGTTATGTGATCTACCCATCTAATCTTCAGCATTCTTCTGTAGCACCACATTTCGACAGCTTCTATTCTCTTCTTGTCCAAACTATTTATCGTCCATGTTTTACTTCCATACATGGCTACACTCCATACAAATACTTTCAGAAAAGACTTCCTGACACTTAAACCTATACTCGATGTTAACAAATTTCTCTTCTTCAGAAACGCTTTCCTTGCCTTTGCCAGTCTACATTTTATATCCTCTCCACTTCGACCATCATCAGTTATTTTGTTCCCCAAATAGCAAAGCTTCTTTACTACTTTAAGTGTTTCATTTCCTAATCTAATTCCCTCAGCATCACCCGACTTAATTCTACTACATTCCATTATCCTCGTTTTGCTTTTGTTGATGTTCATCTTATATACTCCTCTCAAGACACTGTCATTTCCATTCAACTGCTCTTCCAAGTCCTTTGCTGTCTCTGACAGAATTACAATGTCATCGGCGAACCTCAAAGTTTTTATTTCTTCTCCATGGATTTTAATACCTAATCCGAATTTTTCTTTTGTTTCCTTTACTGCTTGCTCGACAGATAACATTGCGTATTCGTACAAATGTACGTTTGTGGCCGGAAGGCTAGTCTAACTGCAAGCATTGGCCTCTACAACTTGAACGCTCAACAGCGTCGTTGGATGAGGTTTCCGGACATGGGTTCATAGCCCCAATTTATTCTTTCACATAACCATCTACAGCTGATGAAATGTTTAGTAATTCCCAAGAATGATTGATTATCGAAGTTGCTGTTCTATCAGCTGAAGACAAAGAGTAGGGAATTCGTCGAAACGTTGCACTACGACTCTGCTTATAACGCGAGAGGATTCCATCAACAATTTTCACCGAGAGAGCCTGCATTCCTACACTGGTGTGCAAAGCTTAGGAACGGAAGTAACTTTCATATGATGTGTCACAGCCAAGCAACATAGCGCGATGAAATTTGGACCAAACATAGACACGACTGCTACAGTATAGTGCAGAAAGTAAACGAAACAAGTACGCAGTCAGACGAATAGAAATGACAGTTTTATTCGAAGATAATAATCAGACTGAAGTCACCGCCATTCATTATGTTCCCCTGTGCAGTAAAAACGGCGGCACACGGCTCTTAATAGCGTGTATTATCACCACGGCCGGCAGTGCGGGCTCTGCAGCGCGCTTCTATGGTGACAACAATGTTCGTAATGAGTTCTTGAGGTAGGGCGTTCCATTGCTCCACCAGCGAGATTGACAACTGCTGGATGGCTTTTAGTGCCATATGGACGTGCTGAAACACATTCCACATGTGCTCTATGGAATTTAAGAGTGTGTGTGTGTGGGGGGGGGGGGGGGAGACAGGCCAGTCTATTCGCCGAATATCCTCTCGTTGGAAGAGCCCTTCCACCGGCGCAGTTCGATGCGGTCGCGCATTGTCGTATACAGGATGGTCCATTGATAGTGACCGGGCCAAATATATCACGAAATAAGCATCAAACGAAAAAACTACGAAGAACGAAACTCCTCTAGCTTGAAGGGGGAAACCAGATAGCGCTACGGTTGGCCCGCTAGATGGCGCTGCCATAGGTCAAACGGGTACCAACTGCGTTTTTCCAAAATAGGAACCCCCATTTTTATTACCTATTCGTGTAGTACGTAAGGAAATATGAACGTTTTAGTTGGACCACTTTTTTCGCTTTGTGATAGATCGCGCTGTAATAGTCACAAACGTGTAAGTACGGGCTGTCATGTAACATTCCGCCAGTGCGGACGGTATTTGCTTCGTGATACATTACCCGTGTTAAAATGGATCGTTTACCAATTGTGGAAAAGGTCGATATCGTGTTGATGTATGGCTATTATGATCAAAATGCCCAACGGGCGTGTGCTATGTATGCTGCTCGGTATCTTGGAAGACATCATCCAAGTGTCCGGACCGTTCGCCGGATAGTTACGTTATTTAAGGAAACAGGAAGTGTTCAGCCACATGTGAAACGTCAACCACGAGCTGCAACAAATGATGATGCCCAAGTAGGTGATTTAGCTGCTGTCGCGGCTAATCCGCACATCAGTAACAGACAAATTACACGAGAATCGGGGATCTCAAAAACGTCGGTGTTGAGAATGCTACATCAACATCGATTGCACCCGTACCATATTTCTATGAACCAAGAATTGCATGGCGACGACTTTGAACGTCGTGTAGGGTTCCGCCACTGGGCATAAGAGAAATTACGGGACTATGACAGATTTTTTGCACGCGCTCTATTTAGCGACGAAGCGTCATTTACCAACAACGGGAACGTAAACCGGCATAATATGCACTATTGGGCAACGGAAAATCCACGAAGGCTGCGACAAGTGGAACATCAGCTGCCTTGGCTGGTTAATGTACAGTGCGGCATTATGGGAGGATGCATAATTGACCCCCATTTTATCGATGACAGTGTAAATGGTGCAAAGTATGCTGATTTGCTACGTAACGTTCTACCGATGTTACTACAAGATGTTTCACTGCATGACAGAATGGCGATGTACTTCCAACATGATGGATGTCCGGCACATAGCTGGCGTGCGGTTGAAGCGGTATTGAATAGCATATTTCATGACAGGTGGATTGGTTGTCAAAGCACCATACCATGGCCCGCACGTTCACCGGATCTGACGTTCAAAATGGCTCTGAGCACTATGGGACTTAACAGCTGAGGTCATCAGTCCCCTAGAACTTAGAACAACTTAAACCTATTTAACCTAAGGACATCACACACATCCATAGCCGAGGCAGGATTTGAACCTGCGACCGTAGCGGTCGCGCGGTTCCAGACTGAAGCGCCTAGAACCGCTCGGCCACCCTGGCCGGCAGATCTGACGTCCCAGGATTTCTTTCTGTGGGGAAAGTTGAAGGATATTTGCCATCGTGATCCACCGACAACGCCTGACAACATGCGTCAGCGCATTGTCAACGCATCTGCGAACGTTACGGAAGGCGAATTACTCGCTGTTGAGAGGAATGTCGTTACACGTATTGCCAAATGCATTGAGGTTGATGGACATCATTTTGAGCATTTATTGCATTAATGTGATATTTACAGGCAATCACACTGTAGGAGCATGCGTTCTCGGAAATGATAAGTTCACAAAGGTACATGTATCACATTGGAACAACCGAAATGAAATGTTCAAACGTACCTACGTTCTGTATTTTAATTTAAAAAACCTACCTGTTACCAACTGTTCGACTAAAATTGTGAGCCATATGTTTGTGACTATTACAGCGCCATCTATCGCAAAGCGAAAAAGGTGGTCCAACTAAAACATTAATATTTCTTTACGTACTACACTAATATGTAATAAAAAATGGGGGTTCTTATTTTAAAAAAACGCAGTTGATATCCGTTAGACCTATGGCAGCGCCATCTAGCGGGCCAACCATAGCGCCATCTGGTTTCTCCCTTCAAGCTACACGAGTTTCGTTCTTTGTACTTTTTTCGTTTGACGCTTATTTCGTGAGATGTTTGGCCCGGTCACGATCAATGGATACTGGGTGAGTCAGGAGGAAAGGTACATGTATTGAGGGGTGATAGCATTAGTGATTCTGAATAAAAAAACTTTGTATAAGCAAATGCAATGTTCCGACTCGTTTCCGAGATAGAACACATGTAATATCACATTTGTACGATTTCATGAATAACTCGAAACCAGCACCCTCAAGCGAAAAAGTGTCGCAGTACAAAATTAAACTATATACAGTTCCCTACAAAAAAGGGACCTATTCATGTTTATCCAGGACTTATAGTTTGCACGCAGACAGCGCGAGGTAACTGAAAATAGGCGCGACGCGTATGCGCTGTAACTTGGATACTCTTTGTAGTCCAATTTTAAGTAGTTTCCCGACCAGATGTAACACAAGTCTCCTGTATCAAACTGTTTGTCTCAGCTTCCTCTACACTACCGTCGTACGTTGTGGACAATAACAATGTTTGAATAACACAGAATATACACTCCTGGAAATGGAAAAAAGAACACATTGACACCGGTGTGTCAGACCCACCATACTTGCTCCGGACACTGCGAGAGGGCTGTACAAGCAATGATCACACGCACGGCACAGCGGACACACCAGGAACCGCGGTGTTGGCCGTCGAATGGCGCTAGCTGCGCAGCATTTGTGCACCGCCGCCGTCAGTGTCAGACAGTTTGCCGTGGCATACGGAGCTCCATCGCAGTCTTTAACACTGGTAGCATGCCGCGACAGCGTGGACGTGAACCGTATGTGCAGTTGACGGACTTTGAGCGACGGTGTATAGTGGGCATGCGGGAGGCCGGGTGGACGTACCGCCGAATTGCTCAACACGTGGGGCGTGAGGTCTCCACAGTACATCGATGTTGTCGCCAGTGGTCGGCGGAAGGTGCACGTGCCCGTCGACCTGGGACCGGACCGCAGCGACTCACGGATGCACGCCAAGACCGTAGGATCCTACGCAGTGCCGTAGGGGACCGCACCGCCACTTCCCAGCAAATTAGGGACACTGTTGCTCCTGGGGTATCGGCGAGGACCATTCGCAACCGTCTCCATGAAGCCGGGCTACGGTCCCGCACACCGTTAGGCCGTCTTCCGCTCACGCCCCAACATCGTGCAGCCCACCTCCAGTGGTGTCGCGACAGGCGTGAATGGAGGGACGAACGGAGACGTGTCGTCTTCAGCGATGAGAGTCGCTTCTGCCTTGGTGCCAATGATGGTCGTATGCGTGTTTGGCGCCATGCAGGTGAGCGCCACAATCAGGACTGCATACGACCGAGGCACACAGGGCCAACACCCGGCATCATGGTGTGGGGAGCGATCTCCAACACTGGCCGTACACCACTGGTGATCGTCGAGGGGACACTGAATAGTGCACGGTACATCCAAACCGTCATCGAACCCATCGTTCTACCATTCCTAGACCGGCAAGGGAACTTGCTGTTCCAACAGGACAATGCACGTCCGCATGCATCCCGTGCCACCCAACGTGCTCTAGAAGGTGTAAGTCAACTACCCTGGCCAGCAAGATCTCCGGATCTGTCCCCCTTTGAGCATGTTTGGGACGGGATGAAGCGTCGTCTCACGCGGTCTGCACGTCCAGCACGAACGCTGGTCCAACTGAGGCGCCAGGTGGAAATGGCACGGCAAGCCGTTCCACAGGACTACATCCAGCATCTCTACGATCGTCTCCATGGGAGAATAGCAGCCTGCATTGCTGCGAAAGGTGGATATACACTGTACTAGTGCCGACATTGTGCATGCTCTGTTGCCTGTGTCTATGTGCCTGTGGTTCTGTCAGTGTGATCATGTGATGTATCTGACCCCAGGAATGTGTCAATAAAGTTTCCCCTTCCTGGGACAATGAATTCACGGTGTTCTTATTTCAATTTCCAGGAGTGTAAGTAAGAAAGTATTATGACCTATGTTCTGTCTCGGAAACCATTCGCAATAGGTCATATGTCCATATGGATGTTTTTGTTCAGAGTCACTTATACTATCGTCCCTCAAAGCTTGTACCTCTCCTCCTGACTCATCCTGCATGAGTGAAGACTGGGTCTAATGTACCCCAGAAAAGAAGCATAACCGGTGCTCAAACATTTGGAGGTCAGTACGCCCACGCAGCATTATTCTTCCCCGCCTGGTTCACCACAACGATCGTTTGCGACAACGCTGGAGTTACCCTTGTAAGGCAAAATCCGCGAAGACGTAATGGGCCGGCGAATACTGTCGAATATGATTCGATACTGACTTCATTTTTTATGGAAGACAACGCGCGACCGTATCAAACAGCGCACGTGGATGAGCTCTTGGAACAAGGGGGTGTTCGGCGAGTGTACGGGCCTGTCGGCTCTCCCGTTTTAAATACCATCAGCACGTGTCAAGTGGGTTGGGGGGATGTATGAAAGAACGTCCATATGCACCAACGAGCATGCAGCAATTGTTGACCGCCCTGGTGAAGGAACGGAACGCCCTACCAAAATAAATCCTTACCGAATTGTGACCAACACGTTGAAGATCATGCACTGACGTCCATGCTGATAACACACCATGTTGAGAACCATGTACAACGTTTTTTGATGCCCAGGGAACCATCGCGAATCGTAGTGACAGTGTAATTGTTGTCTTTGAAGAAAAGTGTCATTTCAGTTCATCTCATTGCGTATTTCCTTCATTACATTCTGTGCTATACTTCATAAGTTCTTTCCATGTATGAACCACCTTTCATCGAGCTGTTTCACTCGGCAGTGACACATCGTCTCATTCGTTCTTATGTTTTGCAAAAAATGGCTCTGAGCACTATGGGACTCAACGTCTGAGGTCATCAGTCCTCTAGAACTTAGAACTAATTAAACCTAACTAACCTAAGGACATCACACACATCCATGCCCGAGGCAGGATTCGAACCTGCGACCGTAGCGGTCGCGCGGTTCCAGACAGTAGCGCCTAGAACCGCTCGGCCACCCTGGCCGGCTATAGTTTGCACACCAGTGTATTAACAAGCAAAGTCTAATGGGACTATCGCGTAAAATTAATATTGGGGAATGCAAAAATTACATTTGTCGCAACAGTTGTCAGAAAGTGTGGTTCTTCCGTAATGTAAATTGTGTATAAGACGTTAGTTAGTGTCTCCAGTTGCAGAATATTGTTTGGGGTCCTACCCGAGTAAGCATGGCAACAGACACCGAAGAAATTAAGGGACGTGCTGCTGGAATAGTATAAGATCGGTACACGTCGTATGAAAGTGTAACAGAAATGTTTGGAGAAATTAAATGGGAGTCCTTGGAGGAGAGGCGACGTAGTTGTCGCAGAACCCTGTTCGGTACGTTTAGGGAACCTGCATTCAAAGAAGACTGTGCGACCATAATGCTGCCACCAACGAATATCTTAGATAGGATTAAAGGAAGAAAGACAGGAGATTAGGAAACAAAATGAATAATATTGCTACGACGTAATCTCCGACATACAGTTTACAGTGGCTTGCCTAGCTCCCATGTAGATGTGGATATGCAGATGTATAGCAAATTTTATGCCTAGATTCCGCTGTTCAAATGGTACAAATGGTTCTGAGCACTATGAGACTTAACTTCTGAGGTCATCAGTCCCCTAGAACTTAGAAGTACTTAAACCTAACTAACCTAAGGACATCACACACATCCATGCCCGAGGCCGGATTCGAACCTGCGACCGTAGCGGTCTCGCGGTTCCAGACCGTAGCGCCTAGAACCGCTCGGCCACCTCGGCCGGCAATGCCGCTGTGAAAGACTCCGTTGCCAAATGAGATATTAGACAGACTCGCCTCTACTGAACTCTCCATCAACTGGACTTCATTCAAGCAATGAGATAGTTAACTCGGGATGTCAGGAAATGGAACATTAAAAAAAAAGCCAATGATAATGTATCGGAGAGAGACAGATAACGCTGGTACCATGCCGCAATGCCGGTACGTCTGATAGCACCCGGTATGTTTGTGTCCCAGATACGGGAGGAAAAGATCGCGAGTTGCGTAATGCTATTGAGGCGGACACCTCACTGCGGCCAGTGTTTGAGGGTCAGATGTACTCGCTGACCACACAGCTCTCTGGCCTTGGAGGCTTAACAACAGGTACCGGCAACAGTCTCTGCAGTATACCTGCCACGGGAAGCTCTCTAAAGGGAATAACTGCTATGTTGAAATATGAAAGGAATTCGTTGCAAAAATCTGCGTCATTACTTTTCTGCCCTGTCCGCAGCTCGTGGTCTCGCGGTCGCGTTCTCGCTTCCCGAGCAGGTTTCGATTCCCGGCGGGGTCAGGGATTTTCACCTGCCTCCAGATGACTGGGTGTTTGTGTTGCCCTCATGATTTCATCATCATTCATGAAAGTGGCGAATTTAGACTGAGCAAAGGTTAGGAATTTGTACGGGCGCTGATAACCGCGCAGTTGAGCGCCCCACAAACCAAACATCATCATCGTCATCATCATACTCTTCTGCCGCACTTCTTATTGGTTGCCTCGCTTTGCAAAAGATTTCATTACTTTCTTATTTACTTACTCGGTGGATTACGCAAACCACAGTCAGTCTGTGGGTTCGTCGATCATCCTTCTCTGTATTCTTTAGTCCGTATATTCTTCCCCAGCTAATTTCATCGTACACGTGTCCTCTCTGATCTCACGGATCCACCTCTGCCATGGTCTTCCCCTCGATCTGTTAACTTTGATGTTTTCTTCCACCACCTGTCTGGTGATCTGGCCTTCTCCAATAGTCTTTATCTTTTTCTCTCACTCTTCATCCGAACAAGCCTCGGAATGTCCAACGTCACCGACCGACTACCGTGTCATCCTCAACCGACAGGCGTCACTGGATGCGGATATGGAGAGCATGTGGTCAGCATACCGCTCTCCCGGCCGTATGTCAGTTTGCCTCACGAGGGCTGAGCGCACTCCGCTTCCCAACAGCGCTTGGCAGCTCGGACGGTCACCCATCCCAATACTAGTCAAGCCCCAGGGCGCTTAACTTTGGTGATCTGATGGGATAAGGTGTTATCACAGTGGCAAGGCCATTGGCCTTCTCTGTCCTTCAATGGTCAACAAATCTGTCTCAGAGCAGTATTCTCAAATATAAGGAGCTTTCTTTCTATGTTTTGGGTCAAAGGTATTTCGATAGAAACCGGGATGTGAGCAGTTTTTCGAGTACAAACCTTGACCTGTTTCCTTGTTATATTCTTCACATTATTTCCCATTCACATCTCTCTGCGCGCTGCGTGGTATTTTGTCGTATCCACATTCATCTTCAAGCCTACTCTACTGACTCTTCCATTGACACTCTTGCTCTCTGAATCAGATCTTTCTCATTTTGTGCTATTAGAAATACATAATGCGTGTTGACCCAACTAGGTGAATTCCTGCCTCTAGGCTTGTTGCTTTTCTCAGTGCTTTTTCTAGTACCACATTAAACAGAAGGGGACAGAGACAGTTTCCCTGCCGTACTCCATCCCGTCCGCACCTCGAAGTTCTCGGACATCTTTCCATTCAGTTTCACCGCGCACTTCTTCTCTTGAACACATGATTGTGTTCCTAGTAGTTTTATTAGTTTTTTGGGAACTTGCACGTTTTCTGGTTCTTGTCATTTTGCTTGGGTGTTCACACTATCATATGCTTTTTGGACTTACCCTTTCATTTATATGAAGTAAATGATGTACCAAAAATACAGGGAGTTTATAGTTACCCAAAAGCAATCTCTAATAGTCAAATGGGTAAATAACTTACAGGAATGTTTGAAAAAGCACTGAGTGCGGTATAAATTCAGGTGATAAAAGTCATGGAATACCTCTTAAGCTGCGCTGGGTAGCCGCGCGGTTTGAGGCTCCTCGTCATGGTTCGCGTGGCTTCCCCCGTCATAGGACACTGAATATCCCGTGTTTCAACACTGAAGAGATGACGGCAGCTATGTCGCAATCGGAACAAGCCCCTCTCTTTCGCAAAACACTCCCTCCTCTTAAAGAAAATCACAAAAAGTTCATTGTGCTTAAAATGCAGGTAAAGTTTTAGTAACGCTTTGAAGCTGCACTGTCATTCATCGCACAAGGAACGGAGATTTAGTTCTTTCGTAATTGAGGTACTTACGTTGCTTCAAAGTTAAACACGATAATTTTCAATAGTATGAGACTAGGATTTGTTTCTTTACCCTGAAAGAATATGGTTAAAACTGGTTACCGCACGTGACAAGTTGAGTATTGTCTCCTGACAGATATTTTACCACCTGCCACATCTCCTACCCCCTTCCCCCCCCCCCCCCCGTCAGTCCCTTTTCATTTTTTCATTGCGATGCTTACAGTATTTTTACTTTTGCGTTTCCATATTCGCTCGATATCGCTGCAAGAATGGCAAGAGCGACGACACCACGTTGAGTTGTGGGTAAACGTGTAGGAATAGTTCCGTTACATAGCTACAACTTCTTCAAAATGTTAGAAGAGAAGAAAAATGAATCTATAGAGAACACGACAAGGAATGTAATTTTCAATTCTTCCTTCCAAGGAAGCGTAGAACCCATCCTGCTGTGATTGTATTTTCGAGAAATGTTATAGACCTTGGTTTTTGGTACTAACAGGAATTAGCACCTTTAAATTTTATTAATGTAACGTAGCTTGGACTATCGTGCAACGGCATCGTCCTTGACTAGAATGTGTGAACAGCTCCACGAACTGGAAGCTGCTGAGGGAAACATCTTATTTCCGACGTGGGTCTCATGTAACTGCCGTGCAAGACAGATGGATGCTTGTGATTCAGTTTATCTCTGTGATTCAGTTTCCGCCTATCACTCCTGTTGGTTGACGTCAAATCTACTATCAGGGTTACTGTTCGCGGAAAAACTGAGCCCTCCAGTAGTTATCTTAACGATCCCAGTGAATGTAAAAATCAAAACGTCCGCCAGTGTCTTATGTGCGCCTTGGTGATATGTGCACTAAAGATAACAATCACGTAATTATACTGCGATATTGCTTTATGTCTGCTATGCACAATAATAAATAACTTCCTTATGTAACGGGTAAATAATTCTTAGAGTACGGTAAGCTAACTTGGTACTAATCGTGTGCATGGCGCTCAGACAAAAAACTGAATGACCTCTGGCAAATGAGATGACTGTTGAGGACTTTCATAGATTAAGATTCCTTGTGGATTCATAAAAGTACTTCTCAAGCATATACCGGGTGATTAAAAAGTCAGTATAAATTTGAAAACTGAATATATCACGGAATAATGTAGATAGAGAGGTACAAATTGACACACATGCTTGGAATGACATGGGGTTTTATTAGAACCAAAAAAATACAAAAGTTCAAAACATGTCCGACAGATGGCGCTTCATCAGATCGGAATAGCAATAATTAGCATAACAAAGTAAGACAAAGCAAAGATGATGTTCTTCACAGGAAATACTCAATAAGTCCACCGTCATTCCTCAACAATAGCTGTAGTCGAGGAATAATGTTGTGAACAGCACTGTAAAGCATGTCCGGAGTTATGGTGAGGCATTGGCGTCGGATGTTGTCTTTCAGCATCCCTAGAGATGTCGGTCGATCACGATACACTTGCGACTTCAGGTAACCCCAAAGCCAATATTCGCACAGACTGAGGTCTGGGGACCTGGGAGGCCAAGCATGACGAAAGTGGCGGCTGAGCACACGGTCATCGCCAAACGACGCGCGCAAGAGATCTTTCACGCGTCTAGCAATATGGGGTGGAGCGCCATCCTGCATAAACATCGTACGTTCCAGCAGCTGTTTATCAGCCAGGCTGGGGATGATGCTATTCTGTAACATATCGGCGTACCTCTCACCCGTCACGGTAGCAATTACAAAACCAGAATCACACATTTCCTCGAAGAAAAAAGGCCCGATAACGGTACATGTGGTAAATCCAACCCATACTGTGACTTTCTCGTCGTGCAATGGAGTTTCCACGAAAGTTCTAGGATTTTCGGTACCCCAAATTCTGCAGTTGTGGGCGTTGACAGTCGGAGCGTGAAATGAGCTTCGTCGGTCCACAACACGTTACTCAACCAATCGTCATCTTCCGCCATCTTTTGAAACGCCCACACCGCAAATGCCCTCCGCTTCTCTAAATCGCCAGGTAACAGTTCATGATGCCGATGGATTTTGTTCGGATAGCATCGGAGGGTACGCCTCAGTGCCAACCAAACAGTAGTGTATAGAATGCCGGTGCGACGTGCGACTGCACGAACGCTGACTTCCCCGTACATAGACGAACCCGCTACAGTCTCCATTTCTTCCTGAACTGTCTCGGCAGCATTACGCTTTGTGCTCACTCGGCCACTACGGGGTCTATCGTCTAAACAACCCGCGGCTTCGAACTTCGAAATCATTCTCGCCACAGCTGCATTTGTGAACGGACTTTTACCCGTTCGAATCCCCTTCCTATGGCGATAGGATCGTAACGCTGAACTTGCACATTCCCCATTCTGATAATACGGCTTCACTAAAAGCGCCTTTTCAGGTAACGTCAACATGCTGCGACTGCTGGCGCATCTGATTCTCTCTCTCATTACAGCTCCTTTTATACACAATTGTCATGCGCAGTCACTGACGTTTTGCTGTTCAGCGCCATCTGTCGGACATTATGGGAACTTTGTTTTTTTTTCTAATAAAACCCCATGTCATTCCAAGCATGTGTGTCAATTTTGACCTCTCTATCTATATTATTCCGTGGTTTATTAAGTTTTCAAATTTATACTGACTTCTTGAGCACCCGGTACTTACTATGTTAATTCGTCTGTAAGGAACATTTCACTGGATCAGAATTTCTTGGGAGGATTAACGCGGGATATTTGTCGTGTTCGTTGCAACGCAACAGGTAGTAAAAACGAAAAATGAAAATTCAAACGTTCTGAGAGCCGTCCTTTCACCAAACGCGTTTTCACTGCTGCTGTTTTGTCGGTACTTGTTGCATGTCCCTAGACTTGTTCCGATTGTCAAATCGCGGAGAAAATGTTTCAGACATTCATTACTAGAGAGCGCATGATCTTCGTGCCAGGCTGCGCTTCCGTCTAGCATTCAAATTGCCGACCAATTCTTTCTTTCCTATAGCGTTCCAAGTGCCATGCGTCAAGTTTCCTCCATTTAGCTGGTGCATCGTTCGTGTGGTAAGCGGAGTGCATGTAATCCTTTGTTTAAAACAATAAGGCATCTCTGTAATAGAAGAAGGTAATTCGAGTTTCAAAAATTAAAAGAAGTAAAAACGTAGTATGATCAAAGCGTTTCATTCGCACCAATCACAAATAACCACAAAAATTCTTCCACTGAAACGGAAGAATGTAAGTAAATGTCGTGTGACTACGGCCTCCCGTCGGGTAGATCAGTCGCCTGGTGCAAGTATTTCGATTTGACGCCACGTCGGCGACTTGCGCGTCGATGGGGAAGAAATGATGATGATTAGGACAACACAACACCCAGTTCCTGAGCGGAGAAAATCTCCAACCCAGCCGGGAATCGAACCCAGGCCCTTTGGATCGACATTTTGTCGCGCTGACCTCTCAGCTACCGGGGGCGGACAAAATGCAAGTTCATTCGAAGTAGGGAAGACCGTAGCTGATATATGGCACAACGTACTTCACTGCAAGACCATTCATATTTATCGGTAGAAAAACAGAAAGGCCTGTTAATAACGATACCATTTCCCCGTCAACATCATAGGAAACTTTGCAGCATCTGATACCACGAATTGAGTTGTGTAAGAAACAGATATAAGTACTGAAAAACTTTTTCTTGAATTTAATTTTGTCATTCTCTAATAAAAATTTAAAGAATATATGGAATGATTTTTGCTGGCTGCAGTTCTGTTAGTTAAAACAGTACTGCTGTATTTCTGTAATTGCATTATCAGAAATAAAAAGTAGTGCCTCAGGATTAATTCTACTTCAAACAAGAACTTCTTTTTTGGCAATCGCAACCAGGCACTTCCTTGGTATGGTACCTATTTTATATAATGAAGCGTCAAAGGAACGGGTGTAGGCATGCGTATTCAAATACAGAGATATATAAACAGGCAGAATACGGCGCTGCTTTCGGCAACAAGTGTCTCATGCAATTTTAGGTCATTTACTGCTGCTACAATGCCAGGTTACCAAGATTTAAGTGAGCTTGACTGTGGTATTATAGTCAGCCGATAGGACACAGCATCTTCGAGGTAGCGATGAAGTGGGAATTTTCCTGTACGACCATTTCACGAATGTACCGTGAATATCAGGAATCCGTTAAAACATAAAATCTCCAACGTCGCTGCGACCGGAAAAGATCCTGCAAGAACGGGACGAACGACGACTGAAGAGAATCGTTCAACGCGTCAGAAGGGTAGCCCTTCCGCAAAATGCTGCAGATTTCAGTGCTGGGCCGTCAACAAGTGTCGGCGTGCGAACCATTGAACGAAACATCATCGATATGGGCTTTCGGATCCGAAGGCCCACTCGTGTACCCTTGACGACTGAACGACACAAAGCATTACGCGACATTTTATTGTGAATTTGTTTATGTATTGCGGGAAATAATTGTTTTGAGGCTTATACTAAAAGGTAATTTTTTTTTTTTTTTTTTTTTTTTTTTTTTTTTTTTTTTTTTTTTTTTTTTTTTTACTGGCAATAGTAAGTTTTGACTTGCCAGAACTTATTGTATGATTCTTGTCTCCTTGCATTTACAAAGCCATTTCAGAGCATCAAAAAAAGTCTGTATTAGGAATCATATACACTGATGAAATACATTTCGGAAATACATTTGACTAGGTAACATATCTAAGTGATAAACGTTGCAAGATAACAGGTTAATGTAAACGCGAGATAAGCCATTGCAAATAAGAAATGCTGCTACATTAAAAACCGGTGTTACCGCCAGAATGTTGAATGCAAGGACACAAACGGTCATGCATTGTGTTGTACAGGTGCGGATACCAGTTTGTGGGACGGAGTTCCATGCCTGTCGCACTTGGTCGGTCAGTGCAGAACTCTTAACGCTCTTTGTGGGTGGCGCTGAAGTTGACGTCCGATGATGACCCATGTGTGTTCGATTGGAGACAGATTTGGTGATCGAGCCGGCCAAGGCAACGTGTCGACACATTGTAGAGCGTGTTCGTTGGGTTACAATAGCGGTACGTGGGCGAGCTTAATCCAGCTGGAAAGCACCCCCTGGAATGCAGTTCATGAATGGCAGCACAACAAAACCCGACGTTTTAATTACACAGACTGGCCATATGATTAGTGAAACTCAACAATTCAAATTTCTAGATGTTCAAGATAGTTAACTGACTTGGAAACCCCCGGTTCAGGATCTTGTTCAAAGACTTAACGCTACCATTTTTATTATTAGAACGATATCTGATGTAAGTGATAGTTGGACACGAAAAGTAGTCTACTTTGCTTATTTTCATCCACTAATGACGTATGGTATTGTGTTTCGGGGTAACTCTTCCTATTCTCATATCATATCTTCGGGCAATAAGTGGTGTAATTTCGCGAATCTCTTGTCGACCCCTGTTCACTAGTCTGGATATTCTGAGATTGGCATCTATATATGTACATATATATTCTTCACTGTCGTTTCTTGTTAACAATATCAGCTTATTTTCAAGAATGAGCAGCTTTCACTCAGTTAATGACTTACTAGGCAGAAATGGTTCAGATGGCTCTGAGCACTATGGGACTTAACTGCTGAGGTCATCAGTCCCCTAGAACTTAGAACTACTTAAACCTAACTAAACTAAGGACATCACACACATCCATGCCCGAGGCAGGATTCGAACCTGCGACCATAGCAGTCCCGCGGTTCCGGACTGCAGCGCCTAGAAACGCACGGCCACCGCGGCCGGCGCAGCTACCACAAGAATTAAAAAATCTTAACAGTAATCCACGCGCTTTCAAATCGAAACTGAAGGGTTTCCTCATGGGCCACTCCTTTTGTTCTGTCGGAGTGTTCCTTGAAGGATTTAACTAATTCCTTTGCTATATTGTTGATTGTGTTTACATAAATTTATTGCTTGTCTTTTTTTGGGTTCATAAAGATTTTATTTTATCTGTTATTACTTTTATGTTCTGATTTAATGTACTGGCACGTTCTATGACCTTGGAGATTTACTCCTCAATTTCGTCCTACGGAACTAACGTGTAAAATAAAAAAAACAAAAAATGACACTGAAGTCGTAAAAGACGATGGTTTGGGGTCAGTGAGATGCGCGCTGCAGGGGCGCCCGGCTCGGAGCTGCCATTGAAGTAACCAGTTTGTAACAGTTCTTTGTGTTACGGTGGTGCCAACAGCTGCTCGAATTGCTGCTGCAGATGCAGTACAATGCGCCAGTCATACGCCAAAACGACACTCTTGCATCACGGTAGTACCACGTGGCCGTCCGCAGCCCGGTCTTCCTGACCTTTCATTCTCGTGACCACTGCTGCCAGCAAACGTATACAGGGTTACGTTCTTACCAAGTCTTTCCTCAGTATCGCAGAAGGCACATCCAGCTTCTCGTAGCCCTGTTACACGACCTCGTGACATCAACTCTCAACGTCCAGTATCGTTGTTGTTGTTGTTTTTGGGGAAGGAGACCAGACAGCGAGGTCATCGGTCTCATAGGATTAGGGAAGGAAGAGGAAGGAAGTCGGCCGTGCCCTTTCGAAGGAACCATCCCGGCATTTGCCTGGAGCGATTTAGGGAAATCACGAAAAACCTAAATCAGGACGGCCAGACGAGGGATTGAACCGTCGTCCTCCCAAATAGATCCAGTATCAAAGATAAAAATGGATCACCACCGTGACAGCGTGTATTTAAAGCAAACCCGATTTGGATTCTCATAGTGGCGCCACTAGCGCCATTCCTACGCGACTGGTGCGAAATTTGAATAGACGTCATGTTTCAGGTGTAGAAACACGTTTAATTCGCACAATTACTTCTAGGCGCTGCGCTCTTTTTCCGTCAGCCCATTTCGAAAATTGTAACATTAAGAAATCTATTTTCTGAGTACATTAGCATATGCATTTGACCGTTTCAAATGAAATAAATATTTTATTGTAACAGCAACGGGAAGAGAAAATACAAAGAAAAAGCTAGTATGTCTTCACGATAAGTGAGACAGGGAGTCCACGCAAGTGGACTTCCATTTACGCCGCGCTGGATTAGCCGAGCGGTCTAGGGCGCTGCAGTCATGGACTGTGCGGCTGGTCCCGGCGGAGGTTCGAATCCTCCCTCGGTCATGAATGTGTGTGTTTGTCCTTAGGATAAATTAGGTTAAGTAGTGTGTAAGGTTAGGGACAGATGACCTCAGCAGTCAAGTCCCATAAGATTTCACACACATTTGAGTATTTTGAACTTCCACTTACACCTTAGTGAATCATAAAAAATAATGATTCTACATTTGTGTCGTGCTTTGGTAATAGTTTGTAGGAAAATATGAAAAGAAATATTTCCCGTGACTTTTTCTAATCTCAGGAGTGAAAAGGTTATGGCAAGCTTCAAAATCGAATACGTTCGATTACCAACAGCACACCGTTACCCATCCTTCCTTTAATGTACATCTTTTGGAATTTATTAATATTATGAAAAGGATAGTTGCCACTCAGCATATAGTGAAGATGCCGAGTCTCAGATAGGCACAACAAAAAGACTGTCACAATATATGCCTCCGGCCAAAAAGGCCTTTGTGAAGAACACACACACACACACACACACACACACACACACACACACACACACACACACCTGTATATATATTGTAAGTAGGCTGTTTAGGTTTTTATGTTGGTGAAGCCATGTAGTGCTCTGTGTGAAAATCGCTGACTGCACTATGTGCAGTCTATGGTTGGTTGGACTCATTGTTGGAATATTCGCTAGTGTAGCTTTGGGCAGTTGGATATGAACAGCGCGTAGCGTTGGGCAATTGGAGGTGAGCCGTCAGCAGTGGTGGATGTGGGGAGATGTCAGAGATCTGATATGTTAGGCCGGCCGAAGTGGCCGTGCGGTTAAAGGCGCTGCAGTCTGGAACCGAAAGACCGCTCCGGTCGCAGGTTCGAATCCTGCATCGGGCATGGATGTTTGTGATGTCCTTAGGTTAGTTAGGTTTAACTAGTTCTAAGTTCTAGGGGACTAATGACCTCAGCAGTTGAGTCCCATAGTGCTCAGAGCCATTTGAACCATTTTAGCCATCTGATATGTTAATATGAGCGGACGATCTGGACGTGTTTCCGGCAGAAAAAGAAAGTTTGCTAAACTGGATGTCATGAATTTATATATATATTATGACTTTTGAACATTATTAAGGTAAATACATTGTTTGTTTTCTATCAGAATCTTTCATTTGCTAACCACATGCCTATCAGTAGTTAGTGCCTTCAGTAGTTAGATTAATGAAAGATATAAGTTATTGATATAAGTTATTGTTAGTCAGGGCCATTTCTTTGCAGGGATTATTGAAAGTGAGATGCGTTCCGCTAAAATATTGTGTGTCAATTTAGTGATGATCAGAATAAGTAAAGAGAAAACTGT